>NC_135310.1:78644694-78942194 GCF_048772815.1 Callospermophilus lateralis | reverse complement strand
AGACACATATGTCACATGTAGACATCTATGTAATCATTACTATTATCATTTTCCACAGTGAAGGGGGTTGGAAGCCAAGCTGATGAGGATGGAGGCGTTGCTTTGGGTGTTCAGAGTCATGGTAAATAATGCAGGTCTTGTTAGTGGCAATTTCATTCCCCTGCATTGTAATGAAGGGTGAAGTCACTAAAAGCCCATACTAGGAGTCAATATGACTGGGTTCAAATTTGGTTTGCCAAATTTCATGCCAATATATTAGCTTCTCCCAATCTCAATTTTCTCTTCTTTTAAAAGGAAAAGACAATAATCATAGTCCTTCTCTCAAACAGTTTTCAAGGAGGGCATCCTATAAAGGCCCTCCCAGAGACCTAGCAGGAGACATTCCACAGAGAGAGTCTATTAGCCGGAAATGCTATACACAAAATCAGGGAAAAGCCAGATTCGTTTTGACCACGCCACTCGTTTTTCTATATTTCCTCCCTCGAAAGCAAATGCTCAAACTACAAAAGCTGAATTTTTAGGGAATCATTCTGAATTGCTGAAATACTATATTATTGCTTCCAAAATCCTTTTAAAGCCACTAGAAACAGAATGGTAAGGAAACAGTAAAAGGTTTCTGCAATAATAATGACAATGGTGGTGATGGAGAGGTAAGGCACTTATTAGGTGTTCCCTTGGTAGAATGGGAAAGATTATTAAGAACAACAACAAAGGATGACCAGATTGTAAGTGAAAGCCCCAGGCAGTTCCTGGGCATATTAGAAAGTCTGGAACAGCCAGGCTAACAGAGGGTCCATTTGTATCCAGAAGCAATAAATAGACAATAACATAAATGTGTGGGCTAGGTTTGCCATCATGTTCTGTCGTTTCTTGGTGAATTGATTTTATTAGAATGAGAATGAATAATTTTTAATGAAACCAAGGATAATTGACAAACTGTACACAACCCATGAAAGCTTCCCTGGGAGGAAAGGCCAATTTTCTCCCCTGAACATCCCTTCATTTGTGCAATGGTTTTGTTTGTTTGTTTTTCTAACTGGGAATGCTCTTTTAATAAAAAATGTCATTTATTATCTCTACAAGTCATGTGCTTTACAATTGATCTATGATCTGTTAACTCTCCTTTATTAGTCTCTTAATTATATTCTCTTGTTGTGGAGAGTTGGGCATTGAACTATATTGGAAACCATTAAGTTTGTCCAAACATCACAGGCAGTGAGGTTAATTCTACTTCTAAAAGATTGCTTTGGACAGCCAAAGACATGAAACCGATCTAGAAGCATATTTGATGTCACTAACCTCAGAGACAGGAGAATCTAATACAATTCATTAAGCATAATTGAAATAGAAATTCTACAATGAAAATGTAACAAGGAACATTGTGTAAATTGACTTTTTTGAAGTATATCCTTCCCTCGGTGCACATAGTCAGCTCCCATTAATTTTAATGGATATAACTTGCTCATATATCAGTTGAAGGATTTCACCTGCTTTTGCATAAAATGGGTTGCCTAAAGAAAAGGTGTTCACAAAGAAAAATGGAGACTTCAGCTAAAGACTGCCTAGATAATAAAGTTCAAAGGCATTATAGTTGATTAAATATAAATCATTACATAGAATAATAAGTAAGAAGATATTACTGAATTCAGCAAATTAGTTTTTTTTTTTTTTTTTAAAGAAAGCATATAGAAGAATAATGCTAGCTCAGGCCAACTGTATCCTTGACTTTCCCACTCAAAATCCAACTCACCCACCCAGGAGATGACATCTTCTTCTCTAACACTGTGCACACAACACAAGCCCACCATACAAAAGGTGCTCCACAAATACTTGTTGAATCTAAAGAGATGATTGTTCCTGAAATTCTCTCCAAATTCTCTCCAAAAAAATAAACTTGCACACTTCTGGGCCTCAACTCATACCTATCCCTCTGCCTGGAATATCCTAACAATCCCAACACAGCCAATCCACAAAAACCTTCACAAATGCTAGGAAGTTTAGTTGCATAATCCTGTTACATTCTTAACACTTACTGAAGAACTCCAAAAGGCTTTGCTGATATGAATCATAACTAACAAAAGTAATGCCAGAAGTTAAAATTTTTTAATTTTAAATATTCATCAACTTGTTAAAATAATAAACTCATTACTCACTTTTATTTATAAAATATATTCCCCCCAAACAGAAAATAGGTCAGCCTTGCTTAACATTTTGCAAATATTTATTGTCTGGCTTAATAGAAAGCATCTAGATTTCTGCTTCTATACCCAATGGGCTGTAAGACGCTGTCTTGGGAAAAACCAGTCTTATACAACATATTCTTGAAAAAGGAAGAAGTTTTTCATAGCCTTTTCAGATAATTGTGGGTGTTTTTCTTTGGTATTATATTAAAATTCTGTAAGTGGTATTATCTAAATGCTAGTTCCAATATAAAATCTGAAACTATTAATTTTTAATCTGTTGCATTAAATTACTTTTCTATCTTTCACTTTAAATATTTTAGCCTATGTATGGTTTTGTAATATTATGCATCAATAAGTTTTTAAGTCCTCTGATGATTCCAGTGTGTAATCAAGTTTGAAAATTGTTGCCCTAAAATTTATCATTAGAGCCATAAGGAACTGAAATAAGTGTCTCACTTCTTTCCACAATCCCTGTAAATAATAATACATCCTCTATGCTATTTTGGATGTAAAGTAGAAAGAAGCTGGGTATTAGGAGGATGAAAAACAGATGAAGTTGGGGAAAAGAAGGTGGATCACTACTGTTATCTATTACTTTGTGGGTGCCTAGTGTGTTATCTACACATGAGTTTTTCTGAAGGAAACCATAATTCAATGCCTCTTTACCACCAAATACTTCAGTGTGTATTTCTTAATAAAGACTTGTTCAGCGGCCTTTTTTTAAACATTTTTTTTTAGTTGTAGATGGACACAATATCTTTATTTATTTTTATGTGGTCCCGAGGATCGAACCCAGGACCTCACCCGTGCACGGCGGGCACCCTACCACTGAGCCCCAGCTCCAGCCCTCAGTGTGTATTTCTGAAAAACCAAGGGCTACACACCTCATAGAATGGCCAAAATAAAAAACACTGATAACAACAAAAGCTGACAAAGATGTGGAGCAACAAGAACTCATTCATTGCTGATGGAGAATACAAAATGCAAAAGGTACTTTAGAAGACAGTTTGGCAGTTTCTTACGAAACTGAGCATATTCTTTTTTTTTTTCTTTGTTGCCGCGGTGGGGTTTTTTTAAATTAAATTATTTATTTATTCTAGTGTATTATACATGATGGCAGAATGCAATTCATTTCATATTACACATATAGAGCACAATTTTTTAGGTCACTGATTGTACACACAATATTTTCTCACCATTCATGAACTGAGCATACTCTCATCATGTAATCCAGTAATTGCTCTACTTGATGTTCACTCAAATTAATTGAAAATGCATGTCCACATGAAAACCTGGAAAGGAAAGATTATAGTTTTATTTCTAATTGCCAAAACTTGGAAATAACCAAGATGTTTATTAGCAGGTGAGTGGATAGACCAATTGTATCCAAGCAATGGAATGTTACTTAACACAAAAGGAAATAAGCTATCAAGCAAAAAACAAACAAACAAACAAACAAAAAACATGAAGGAAACTTGGTCTATATTGCTACTGCATGAAGAAAGAACAAGCTGAAAAGATTACCTATTGTATGACTCTAACTATATGACATCCTGAAAAAGATAAAACTATAAACACAGTGGAAAAAAATTGATGGCCAGAGGGTATGGGGGAAAGAGAAACTGGCAGAGTTCAGATGATTTTCAGGGCAAGGAAACTATTCTGTATTACACAACAATGTTGGATACTTGTCATTACACTTTGTCAAAACTCATAGAACATGCAACACCAAAGGTGAGCCTCAGCGTGATATGTGAGTTTGGGGGCAATAATGATGTGTCAATACCAGTTCAATGATCAGAAATATACCACCATGGTGTGGGATATTGATGGTGGGGAAGGTTGATGACAGGGTGTATGGGACTTATCTGTAGTTTCTTCTCAAATATGCTGTGAAACTACAACTAGGTTTTATAACTATGAAAAAACATATAGGGGTAAGGACGTTCTTTTACACAAGCACAGTTCATTTATGAAAATCAAGAACTTATTAGCTATATAATAATATTACCTAATCTAATCTAGAATTTAATCAAATTTCACTAATTGTTTCAATGTCTTTGAGAACAAAAGAAATTATGATGTTGTTGGGTTTGTTTGTTTGTTTGTTTTCTGGTGCAGGATTGTATATTTCACTTTGTTGTTATGTTTATCTCCTTAAAGTTTCTAGATCTTACTTTCTTTCATGACTTTGGCATTCAAGAAGTATACAGGCCCTTCATTTGGGTTTTCTGATGTTTCCTCATGAATAGATTTTGATTATGCATTTTTTGGAAGGATCGGCATAGAAGCAAACTATTGTGTCCTTCTCAGTGCATGATAACAAGTACATGACATCTATCTGACTCATTATTAGTGATGTTTACTTTGATCACCTGCCTAAGTTGATTTATGCCATGTTTCTCCAGTATAAATCTATTTTTCTCTTTGTAATTAACACTTTTGGGGGACCTATTTTGAGACAATATAAGGATCTCAGGTCCCATTAAATTTTCATCAAGTAGTTGCTTTCTTGGTTTGTGGCTGAAATTATTCTCACTAAGGTGGCTAGCAAAGGGTGATATGCCACCTTTGAATGCCTTTTGAGCTTCCCTTTTTATTCCAGAAACATCAAATATTTCTGTTATTCTGGAGTAACATAACACTAGGAAGTGAGCATGTTGCTTAATTTTATTCTCATAACTGATCAGACTCTAATCCATTTAATTAAGGGTTGGTATCATTTAGGACCTTCTGGGGCTTTTCTCATGGAGTTATCAACAAACAGATACTTGAAAAATCCCTGGCTGGCATATATCTTCTGAGTTCATAAAGATTTCCAACTGTTGTTTGGCAGAGATAAGAACCCTGCATGTTCTTTGAATTTTCCAAGTTTCGGGGTCCCTGTAAAAATAAGATACTCAGGTGTTTTTTTTTAAGTAATTTGATCCTATATGAATATATGATTACATGACCAGTGTAATTCTACATCATGTACAACTAGAAGAACAAGAAATTATGCTCCATTTATGTATGATGTGTCAAAATGCATTCTACTGTCATGTAATAACTATTGTGAACAACAACAACAACAAAAAGTGATTGGTCTCTAGAAAGTCTTTAGACTGGCCAGAACTGTCATTTCTGGGATTCAAAGTATGGGCTACAAAACCAAACCATGTCATTGAATTTAAATGATGGATCTTCAAAATAAACTGCATCTTCTATAATATGCATTCTACAGTCGAAGCTATCCTTTCAATTTTTAAACTTCAAATATTGTATGTTTTTCAATACTAGAATTTCCATTTGGTGTTGTTTTGTTTGTTTGTTTTTACTTTTGTACCAGGGGTGCTTAACTACTGAGTCACATCCCCAGCCCCCCTTTTTAATATATTTTATTTAGAGACAGCGTCTTGCTAAGCTGATGTTGCTTAGGGCCTTGCTAAATTGCTGAGGCTGGCTTTGAACTTGTGATCCTCCTGCCTCAGTCACCCTAGTCATTGGGATTACAGCTGTGCATCACCATGTTCAGCCACTTGGTTCTTTTTTTATAATTTCTATTTCCCACTAAGATTTGCTACATTTTATTTCACCATATGATTATGTTTTCTTATTACATTCTTGAATATAGGCATAAGTACATTTCTAAAATCTTTTTATCTGCTAATTTCAACATTGAATTACCTCAGGGTCAATCTCTGTTATTATTTAATAAGAATGGTTGAAGAGTCAAGTTTTTTTATTTCTTTGTATGCCAAGTACTTTTGGATTGTGTCTTGAGTACTGTGAATGGTATGTTATATAGACACTGGAATCTGTTAGGTTCCTTTAAAGAACATTGATTTTTGTTGTTCAAGTAGTTGAATTAGTTAAACTCAAACTGAAAATTCTGTCTCTTCTTTGGCAAATATCAGCTCAATACTGAGCTGCATGTGGAACTAGGACCACCTAGAAATTTGAGCAGAATTTATGCATAGAATTTTAAATTCCCTCTCTCTGGCTTTCTCTTCAAGATTTCTCCTTTACGTTTCAGTGCCAAGGTGTAAACTCTGTTCTCTCTTTCTCTCTCTCTCTCTCTCTCTCTCTCTCTCTCTCTCTGTGTGTGTGTGTGTGTGTGTGTGTGTGTGTATATAGCTATTATATTGTAAAAAGTGCTTTTTTAATAGCAAGGTTGCATGATTGACTAAGACCTATATGCAGACACAAAGCAAAAAATTGATTTCTTTCTTCCAGTGTTGACCTCCGTACCCCCGTATTTGCCTGTTTTTGTTCAGTTTTCCAGTGCCTTCAGGTAGTTATTTAATTGTTTGTCTAGAATTTTTCATTTATCAAAGTACTGTCCAATAGGAACTATTTGTCCACTACCAAAGACAAAACTGGTCTGTCTTACTAAATTCAGCAGTTATTTGAGATAATGGATTCCTCTTGTCAAAAACTTTGTCTCCTTTTCATTAATCAGTCATTCCTTTTGTGATTAATGGACTCATTTGTGTAAGGCACAGTGTTGAACATTATCATAAAATCAAAAAAGAAGAAAGCATGATCCCTGCCCTCAAACAAATTCAGATCTATTTGAAAAGAGGAGACAGAGTCATGAAATTTAAAAAAAAAAAATTCAATATTGCATGTGATTTAATATCAAATGTGAGTTTCATAGAAAAGAGTGTTCTTTTACTCAAAGTGTGGTCCCTGAATAAGCAGCACTGATATCCCCTGGTAACTCTGTAGAAATTCAGAATACCAGAATTCAGAACTGGATCTTTAAAGATCCTCAGAGGATTCCTTTGAACATAAAAGTTTAAGAAACACTATTGCAGAAGTTTAGAAGAGAGGATTTCTTGCGGGAAGTTTTAGGGAAGATTTCAGGTACAGTATGAGATTTCAGGTTTTACATGATCTGAGAATACAGGGGAGAACATTTTTAGTGGAAGATGTAGGACCAAACAGGGAACAAGTTCAGTTGTGGAATGATTAAATATAATCCTGGAGATAAATCTACCAATTAGAATACTTTAATCTGAAAAGTAGAGAAATCAAAGCCAAAAGAGAATTATAATGTAAGGACACTATCATCTCATATAACTAAAAGTCTGGAAGTAGATCAGATCTAAGAGTGGGTAATCCAGTAGTTCAACAGTGTCATAAAAAAGGGGTTTCCTTCCATTTTCAGCTATGTTATCCACAGATCCCCAGCATATTGACTCTTAGGCTGACTTCCCCTCTTAGCCTCAAGATATCTGGCTTGGTTTCACATATTATTCCATGAGGCATTAAAAACATCTAACCCATCTTTTTGTCCTTTTTTGATGATTCAAAAAAGTTCAGAGCACTCAGTTGATTTCCCTTCATGTCTCATTGTCCAGGACTATGTAAATTTCACATGGTTCAATCAATTACTGAGAAAATGAATGTGATCCTTCTGATGAAAGCAACAGGAATTCACATTCATTACTGGTGGCATTACAAAATGGAAAAGCCAGTCTGGCAGTTTCTTTCAAAATGAAACATACTCTTTATCATGTAATCCAGTAATGGCACTCCTTGGTATCAAGCAATCAAGAGCAAACCTCCTCAGTTGAAAAAACGCCCAGCCATCCAAGAAAGAGATGCACCTAGGAAGAGGGTGAGCAAAAATCAGGGTTCTATTTTCAAGGAAGAAAAATTGCTGTTGATCTAACTTTAAGAGTCTGGCATTTTTCATCATTCTTATTGAGTCTCACTCAGTAATCAGTCTCCTTTATTTGAAGAAAGGAACAATTTAGGAACAAATTACAGCCAATAAATCAATAACTAAATGTACAGAAAGATAGAGAACATCATCATTCAGTTCTTCATTATTGATATGGCTCATATGACCCCTGCACTACCCCTTTCTACCTCATATTGTAAAGAACTTTTTGGGTTTTACTTTGAAGAGCATTATTGTCATAATAACTTTATATTCCACCACTTTAATAATGTTAAAATCCAGGCCCTCTCTTTTGCTAGTTTGCATTTCCTCTTCTGATACAGAGAATAACACTTAAGATTTATTGAGTGACATCTGGTTAATTAAATGTCTATTTCCTCTTGCCTGTTAAAGGGATCATAATACAGAAAGACAACATTGGGAGAATAATTAAAGTGCAACCAAAGACCACGACTAACCTTGAAACTCACTTTAATTAAAACTAAAACAAGGGCAATATGCTGAGAATTGCCTGCCTTTATCTGGACACCTGTTTATTTAAAACCTTATTCTGGAAACCTCCATTTTGCTTCTCTCTATTTTTGTGTATGACTGAAAGTTTCACTTTCCATGGACACTTCCTTTGCAAATACTTTTACGTTCGGGCTTCAAGAAAGCTCACCTGTAAAAAGACTATATAACTCCCTGCCTCTTCCCAGAAGAATTCACCTGTGTTTAAGCCTTACGTGCGACCAGTAAAGGAGAAATACCACGGATCCGCCAGGAGAGGGCGCTCTTCCCGACAACAGTTGGAAAGTGATTTTAGGCGCTGAAACCCTCAAACTCACATGAAGGCTAAAAAACAAAACTCTTCCCTACAGATATAACCACAAGCTTTGTGTTTTGTTTCTAGGGAAAGAAATTACTTCTCGTTTTCCCCCCAAATGTACAGGCCAATATTAGAGGAAGCCTCATCAAAACAATTTGTGTGCCTTAACACTTTGAATTGGAGTAAAAGAAAAAGGAATTTTAAAAGAGTTGGGAGGACCTCACACTTTCATTCACCCAAAGCTGTTATAACTGTTCCAGGCTGGCAGTGAGTCGATCTACAGCTCATCACCTCGGTTTGTCTTGATACCATTTCCCAAGTCTACAGCATTAAGCACTTCCTTTAATATCATTGTACTTGTCATGAAAATGATAATTATGGTAAATTGGGCCTGTGGGTAAGGAATAAGTGAGAAAATATATGCTAAATATCTGCCTCTTGGCATCTATTATAATTTCCTTCCATTTAGTCAAGATTGACAAAAGCAGAGGGGAAAACAAACAAAAAATTAAAAAACATAAACAAAAACACCCAGCAATCACCAAAAGAAAAGAAAAAGATTTGCTTGAATTTTTTTTTTATTATTATTCACATTCCAGATGGTGAAAAGATTCCTCCAAGAGTAACTGACATTTGTAGTGTTGTTTTGGTTTGGTTTAAGGAAACTGAGACAACACTGGACTGCCATTTAATTTCTCGGGGCATATAATAAGACTTATAACAAAGACAAGGAATGCCCACTTTGTGTCATTCATTAATAAAATGGTGATTTGCAGGCATCTTTGGCAGGAAAAAAAATATTCACTTCATTAAGACATCTTCAACTCACTTCTATTTCTGCCTCTGATACTTCTAAACTTCTTGGTTTCTTTAAATTCTGCTAATTATGCAGCACTCACCACACATTCCATCTCCACAGCCAGGAGCCTTTCCCATCCTGCAGCAGGAATCCATCTTCTCCCTGCACAATACAGCGCTTTCCCTTCTCTAGCATCTTCGTGTTCTGCTTAGCATCAGGGTTCTTTTGTTCTTGTCTTGATTTTCCCACACTCCCTGTAGCGGACTGATAAGCTCCTTATTGAACTGCTTCTATTTTCTGTGTAATTATTGTTCTTTGAGAGCCAGAAGTGGTTTTGCTCACAGTATCCCCTGTAGCACCCAGCACAACTCCCTTCACACACAAACCACCATCCATAATGGCTGAATTAAATTGGATTAAATTAAAATGAATTTTCTTTAATGAAAATTTTTCCTATGATCAGGATTCATTGTATTGTTAATAAGTTTCTATGTCATTAAAACTTCATCTTACCTTAGAAATAAATCTTTAACAGTACAATACACATTGGAGTTAGGAGGTGAAATATCTGAATAGATAATTTATTAATAAAACATTTACAAGAACCATTTTATTCCAAGAATTTCCAAGAAAATATGCATTAGATCTATTCTTTTGTTTGGTGACACCAGACAAATCAATGGTTATACAAATGGTTGTTAAAGGTAAAGCAATATGTAAATGTATTTTGAAAGTATTTAGTAGTATAATAAAGAATATTATGATCCTGGCTTGGAACCCTAAAAGAGAAATTTCACTACCAAGAATAAAGAGATAAAATCTATTTTTGTACTTACCCAATTTGAAAGATTCATGGCATATCAATAAGAAATATTTTATAATTTTTTTGTAACAAGGATAAACCATACCCTTAAAAGGATTCAGTTTTAATATCTGGAAAGAGCACTTTAGTATTTTTATTTTAGTATTTTTTTTCTTTTTTCTTGTCTTTTTCTTGTTTCTTCTTTCACTTCTCAAATTGATGAGTATAAGTTCAGTATAAGCACAAAATCACCCATCCTGAGAATTGTACTACCTCAAACAATCGCACAGGATTCATCTGAGGTCAGTCAGTTCTCAGTTGTTCACTTTAAGGTAACCTGTAAAGTCTGTTTATTTCATAATCTTGCCTAATAAGCTGTAGAATAGATTTCAATAATATTTCAAATGTTCCAGGAATACATCACAAACTAAATCTACTTTCTGAATTTCCCCATATGATCTCAGAGCTTCTCCTTTGCATGCATCATGTACTCTTATTTGATTTAACTTAATCAGGTCCGAGCAGAATTTCTTTCTCTGCAGTGATATTTGAGCTTCTAAGTTGGATTTCTCCCCAATCCTAAGTATCATGAGACAGCAAAGTTGGCAATAGGTGTGTCCCCAGCAGAAATGAATGTTGACAACCAAACCGAAGAGTTGGGGTAGTGGGAGGTCAGAACAGAAGACACCTCCTTGAAAGTTACCACTTAAAATTTCCCATCACAATTTACCAACCTAGGAATAATGGGCTGTTGACCTTGATGAAATAGTTGCTCATTGTAGCAATAGGCAATGAGCCGCATTTTCATGAAAGTGTGGGGAATCATTTTATACCAATTTAGTCCCACATTTCCCTCCTGATTGTATCAATACTGTACATCAATTGTGAATTTTTGAGATCTTGTGTGATCTTATCCCAATGGGTCCCTTGTGTTTGTTAACATTAGCCCTCTCTGCACTGAAAGTAGCCTCACACACCCACTTCCAGTATAGTTACAGGACTTAAAGTAAAGCTCATACTGATTAACAGGATTGATTATTCCAAAAGCACTGTAGGCCTTCCTAGAAGCACAGTCATTTAGATGTCTTTAATGGTAAAGGAAACTGTTTTAGAATATGTTTGCATTAGCATTTTTCAAAAAAAAAAAACCTGAAATTTATTTTACTCCAGAAAGACATTAAGTTGTTTCTGCATTCAAACAACTCTTAATGTAATAGTTCTGTATACTCCAAACGTATGCTACCTCATTGCATAATTCCACTTCCTAAATATCACTCACCTTTGTTTTTGTTACTCCCAAAGTACAAAATCTCATTTGTGCAACTTTTCAAAATACCATTTTATAAAAATCTATTTTTTGCAACCAAGTAATGAGCAGAACTAAAGATTCCCAAGGGGATTTTTTACAGAAAAACAAAATTTGTGGTCCTGAAATATCAAATGACTAAAAATCTATATTTACCTGTTTAATCACTTGCCTTCATAAACCTCTAGACCTAATACCCCTAATTAGCATTCATAACAGCCCAGGTGTGCAAAGATGTGTTATCTGTTAATGCATACTTGTGTATCTCAAGGAATTAAGAAAACATGCTGAGAGATTTATTTTATTGTGTGGCCAAATTATGCTTTGCTGCTTACACTGATTGTTTTTCTTGTTTGGTTTTGTTTTTAGAAATAAATAAAAAGTTTTTCCTGCCTGAGATTGAGTCCCAATATCTTTCTTGAACCTGTGAGAGACTAAGAAGTTCAGAAAAATTTTATACTGGGATCAAACAAGTGAGTAAATTGCTGGTGGATAATGGGGTCCAGGTTGTTCACTGTAGAAAGATTATATATAAACAAGTTAGCAGCAGAAGTAAACTATCTTCAGAAACATCAATATGAACTCATTTTTAAAATAAAATAATACAGATAGGTACATAAAAGATTTTTTATTGGAATGAACACAAGGCATAGCATACATACATGTATTTTTGTAATCAAGGGAGCTTTACCTATTGAGAGGGACTTGAAGAAGAAACATTCCAGGAGCAACAAGAACACTCAGTTCCCAAATTCTGGTTTCTAACACTATTCTTCAGTGAACAGAATCAGGGCCCCTTGGATGATTGTGGGCTGTGGCAGGAAATATATAAGAGGAGCCTGGAGCATCATCTAATGCCAGAAAGTAAGGAGATGCTTAATAAATAAAATGATAGACCTATCAAAGGGACACATGGGTCAACCTGATATCATTTCCAAGGCCAGAGCTGAAATAATTTGAGTAACAAAAAAATGCAGTAGCAGATTACAACCCAAAGCATATGATACATATCCATGAACCCATATTTATATAAATAAACAATTGTATAAATAATGGGAGAAGAGACAAATCCTTCATGTAAAAGATTTGCAAATAATTTTTGTAGCTACTGCCCCCTTAAGGAAGTAGTCTTTAATGTCTCATCTTTTGAGTGTGACCTTCACTTACTGACTTCCTTTCAAGTATGGTGATGGTTAAAGGAACAAATTTATAATGGAGACAAATCTGGCAAACACCACCCTGACCATGCAATCAAGGTCAACATTGTCATTGCTAAGTCACGTTGATAATAATAACCCTTGAGGTTATGTGATAAGATGGACACGTTACCTCTGGGGTTCTTCTAAAATCTCATAACTCCAAGTTGATAATTAAAAGAAGATATTAGATACACTTAAATTGAGGATTTCTACAAAACATATAACCAGTATTCTTCAAAATTATCAGTCATCAAAAACAAAACAAACAAACAAAAAACCCTGAGAAACCATCAGAGTCAAGAAAAGCCTAAAGAGGCATGATAACCACATGTAACATTTTTTTTTTTTTTCATGTAATGGGATTCTGGAGCAGAAAAATAATATTGGGGGGTGGAGGGGAGACAGTTAAATCCCAGTATTTGTGGAGTTTGGTTCATTGTAAAGTGCCACTTTTGGCTCCTTTGTTATGATAAATGTATTCTTATTAACATAGTGGAAACCTGGTGAAGAGTACATGGGAACTCTGTACTATCATTGCAACCTTTGGGTAAATCTAAAACTATTCTAAAAGAAAATTATACATAAAATTTTTTAAACTCAAGAGCAAGTTTCAGTGTATTTCTTAAAATAAGGAAATTTGAATTAGAGTTGTTTTGCTCTGGGACAACCAATACAATAGACTTCTTAGTTATGCAGATAGAAAACAAGTATGCATCTTTTATTCTTAAAGAAGATCTCACTACCACGATCTAAGCCTAACAGCAGATTTTTCCAAGGGAGAAAATGAGCATTTTAGTTAGGTATGTTGCCTTTATAGTAAGTATGGTCAAGTACTGCCTAGGAGGACTTTGTTTACTTTAGAAAGAACCTGCTCAGTGGTTTCCAACATTGGGTGCTCTGGAGTATATGAGAAGCTGAGCTGAAGAGGACCTCAGGAAGGACACACAAGCAAATCTTGCACTTCACCTACCAGATACTGTCATAGGCTGGACAGTGCAGGTTTTGGCTACATCTAACAATAGCTAACTGTTTAGGAGATCTCAACTTACCTTTAAAATTCTTAACTTATTCCTACTTACATGATTTGGAATAGGCAGCCCATTATAGTTTCATTCAAATTCTGCTACAAAATCAAGTAAAAGTAAATCCATTTAAACCTGGGTGCTGAAAAGATTTTTAAAAATGTGTTGATCAAAGCTAAACTTACTAGGTGATCTTCTGAGTAGACAGTCAACATACTGATTATTTATTCTAAAGGAAATAATTTTGCCTAACAGCCCTTGATAATGAAATCTCTAAATTTCAAAATCATGATTAACAAATTCAGATGTAAACCATGGCCACATAGTTATCATAAGATAGGAATCAAAGAAAATAGAATGAGGTTTGGAAAGGCCCTGTCTAAAGAAAGTGGGCTCCACTTAGCCCCAGTTGACTGATGCCTTATGGAAAAGCAGACTGGATGTTAAGGAATAACTAGAAAAATTTATCTGGGCGCCTTGGCACACGCCTGTAATCCCAGTGGCTCTGGAGGCTAAGGCAGGAGGATCTCAAGTTCAAAGCCAGCCTCAACAAAAGTGAGGTGCTAAGCAACTCAGCAAGACTCTGTCTCTAAATAAAATACAAAATAGGGCTGGGGATGTGGCTCAGTGGTTGAGTGCCCCTGAGTTCAATCCCCCGTACCCTCCCCCTTAAAAAAAATAGAAAAACTTGATTTTTTAATTTTATGAAATTATTAAATATTAACAGCCAGTTAACTACTATTAAAAACCCAGTATGAAACAAGTTAAATACATTGTAGTATGAATTTGGAACAAACATCAATTTGTAAATTTCATCCTAATAATATTATTATAACACTGGGTTTTTGTTTTTATTGTTGTCTGACTTTTTCCAAGACATTCAGATATACAGTCAAAATGCGTCCTTAGTGTGACGGAAGAATCTAATTTAGAAAAGGTTGCTGTAGAATGCTGTCCTCGTAGGTACAGTCATTTCAGGAAAAAGGCATCTCTAACGGAGGCAAGGGCAAAATCCAGACTTCAAAACTTGGCAGATTTGGAAAGATGCTACATATAAGGGAATACTGGACTCTCCTTTCACTTACAACTTTTAGAATAATAGGCTATAAGTTTTAGACAGTCAAACCTAAGTGTGGATGTGGCCAAATCTCCCTGAGAGTTGGATGCAGATAGGAAAAAGCTGGAAAGTCAGAGCTACCTTGAAGGACACACATTTACAGGTAAAATTGAGGAGCCATAGAAGAATGGATCTGAATCGTGGCAGAAATTTTAACAGGCAGTGGTCATCTCAGAGAGAGATTGAACTTGGTCATCATGACAAAGACCATAGTCCAGAACAGGTTAATTCCCATCTTTGCTCCTATCCTTCCCCATCAGTTTCTCAGCATTCCTCACACACGGGTCTGATTTTTACCTCTCTGCCTTCTCAATAGCCTTCCACCCCATCACCTCTCAGTGATGTTTCCAGTGGTGTACAAGGGCAGGGTCATGAGCCTGTTCATCTGATTGCAAGCCATAAAGTAGGCAAATCCACAGAGCACTTAAAACAATGGTATAACTGCCCAAGCATTAATTTGCTTTTCCCCCCATTTGTTCTAATTAGTTACACATGACAGTAGAATGCAATTAACACATCATACATAAACAGAGTACAACTTCTCATTCTTCTGGTTGCACATGATGTAGAATCACACTGGTCATGTAGTCATCTATGCACATAGAATAATAGTTTTTTTAATGAACCTATGAATCTATAAATCTGAACAATGTCAGTGATAAACTACTCTTCCTCCCCACAAAAATTATTCTCAGTACAAGTTCTAAACAATAGCTATAATTACTATTGAGTTTTAATGTCATTTACATGAGCCTCAAATCAGCACACTTTGAACTGCATAACTTTTCATGAACATTTTACAAGGAAATTAATTCAGAGAATTCTCAGCCATCCAGTCATTACCCTAAATGTGCTTCATGGGTAAGTGTGCAATGATTCAAGTATTGTTAGAGCTCACTTCAAGAATAGTTTATATCTCCAACTCCAATGGTATCACACATCCCTGCTCCTAAATATGAACAGTCTTTTGTTTGCAGAACACTGTAAAACTGTAAAAAGGGCCATGCAAGTGGAAACTGCAAAGAAAAAAAAAATCATACCCAATGTGGGAGAGGTAAGGGTCTTCTGTAACTTACAAACCTTTTTTTTTTTTTTAAACATTAAGAACTCTTTTACTGCCAATTACAAATGGCTAGGAAAATGAGAAAATAGTAAAATTGATATTGATTTAGTATATATAAACATTAGAAACATTGTGAGTTACAGGTGTTTTGTTTTGTTTTGTTTAAAAAATCTCAAGAATTGTTTGAATGGCATTTGCTTTCCTTTTCTTATCCTATAACCTACCTTATGTAGTGAGCATTTTTTTTTCTACATCTTGACAAATTGTCATGTTCCCTTTGAAGTTCAGGTCACACTTCCACATTTTATCATTGGCATTTTATCCTTTGCAGCACAGGCTTAAACAAATATCGTGAAATTTCTCCGAGAATCCCCTTAATGTGACGTTTTTTGCTGGTGTCACCTTTTTCAGGGATATCTTTACATTTTTCATCCAGTTTCCTCATTTATGTCAATAAGTTCACCTTCACCAGCTCTCTGGCTGCATCTCTAAGAGTCTAGAATGACAGCAGCGTCAGCATTCCTGTGGTCAGTTTTCTCCCTATAACTCTGTCTATGTTAGATTTGAATTTCATTTCAAGCATTTTCATTTTTATTTCTTTGCTGCACTTCATCTTGTTGGCCAATTTCTTCTTTTGATTATCCATTTTTTGTAAAATGTCATGTGGATTTTCGCTGGTCATCATGGACACCACTATACACTTTATTATCTGCCCATGAGCTGAATAGCAGAGACATAGTGATCAATCACTAACGTACATTTAAAGAAATGATCATGGTGCACATCAGTTACTTATATAGTGATTTGTGAGCTGAAAAGCTCGCTGTAAAGTTTGTACTTCATGCAATTAATCACAGTTAATAAACTGAACCAGTAACTGAAATTTGGACCTTATTGCTGAAAGATTGGCACTATTTTACTAAACCATGATAACTGAAATTCATAGGTGCATTAGAACCATGCAAAGCAAAGACAGGCATGGTGGCGCATGCCTATAATCCCAGCAACTCAGGAGTCTAAAGCAGAAGATTCACAAGTTCAAAGCTAGCCTCAGCAACTTAGCAAGGCTCTCAGCAACTTAGCAAGACCCTGTTTCAAATAAAAAAGAATTGGGGGTGTTGCTCAGTGGTTAAACACCCCTAGGTTCAATCTCCAATATATTATATATATATATATATATATATATATATATATATATATATATATATATATGTATTTGAATTTCATTTCAAGAATATATAATGAAATTCTGTCATTAACAGCAACGTGGATGGAACTGGAAGCTATGTTACATGAAATAAATCAGATGCAGAAAGACCAATACTCCATGATGTCACTTACGTGTGGAAGATAAAAACTTGATCTCATGGAAGTAGAGAGTACTGTAGCACAGTAGGGTAACCATGGCTGACAATGATTAATTGAATATTGTGAAATAACTAGTAGAGAGGATTTTGAATGTTCCCAAAGCAAAGAAATGATAATATCTAGAGTAATGGATATGCCAGTTACTCTGATCTGATTATGTATATGTATTGAATTCTCACAGTATACCCCCATAAATATGTATAATTACTATGTATCATTACAAACTTTTAAAAATTCTTTTACTCCATGAATTAAATATATAATAGATATACAACTACATATTCCTAAAAGTAAAATCTGATCTTGTCATTCCCCTTATCAAAAAATTTCACCATTTTGGGCTGGGGCTATGTATGGTAGAGCACTTGCCTAGCATGTGGGAAGCATTGGGTTCAATCCTCAACACTACATATAAAAAATAAAATAAATAAAGGTATAAAAATACAACAACAACAAATTTCACTTTCTTATCATCTATTAGTAATTCTTAACCAACATCACCTGTGAAACTTTTCAAAAACAGATTCCTGGAATTCAATACATATTTTTCCAGGACAGGGTTTGTGAAAATTAGTAAAATCCATAGTGATTCATTAGGTAACAGATCTATTGATCTACAAGATTAATTCTAAATTCCTTAGCATGCAAAGAAAGCTGCCAATCTCTACAGGCTTATCTTCTGCTACTAATTTCCTCCCCACACCTTATCACTTACAGTTGCTTATAGCTACAGAACCAGCCATGTGTCTGTACATGTTGTTCCTACCTCCGTGGACTACTTTAGTATTCCCACTCCACACCTACATCCACTTGTTCATTTCTGTTTTCAAATCAGCTCAAGGCTCCTGTCTTTTAAGAACCCCTTGTTGGGCTCCCTCAGCTCCTTGTCTGTGCTCTGTGGCAGTCAGATCATCACACTGATTAACTGAATAGTTCAGTTCCCAACTTTTTGAAATGGCACCATGTATTTTTTGTTCATATATTTCCAGCATTTTCTGATGTTTCTGTCAGAAATACTTTCCATTACAAGTAACAGAAAGCCAGGATAGGCTTAAACAGAGGTTTGTAATTCTCATGTGTCTTAAGGGAAGAGGCTAATAGCGGGGTTTGCTAGCCTAACAAGTGCAAGACTGAGTTCTCTGCAACTCTCTTGGCTTTTCCCTCTTACCTGGGGCTTCTTGATTGCAAGTTAGTGGTTGTATATCACAGGGAGGAGGAAGAGAACTATGCCAGTCATACGTACACCTTTTAGTCAGAAAAGCAAAATTTCCTAGGAATCCTTCAGGTCTAGTGAGGCCTCTGACACTAGAGCAGTATGAAATAAGAGTAGCAGTAGACCTGGAATCAAGAGTCCTAGCCATGGGGATTTTGGAAAAGCCACCTAACTTCTCTGGACCTAAATATCTTCATCTGAAAAATGCAAGTGGAATTTGGTCCCTGTTGCAGTCTTTCCTAATTCAGAAGTGCTGTCATTTCCACATCGATTCCTTAGAATTTAGATGCCTATGTGTAAATTAACCAAATGTCATATGCCTATTGACTGTAATATATCCTCGCCCAAAAGACCAGAAACATCCAGTTATAAATACAATCTCAAAAGTAGTATCAGAAAAAATGCTAACTCCAACCTCAACTTCTGAGAAAATAACAGTAGTAATAATACTGATGATAATAACTACAATTTATTCATTGCTAGTTATGGCCCAGTAACTATTCAAATGTTAGTATTTCAAATTAAACCTTTACAACAATCCTGAAAAGTAACTTCCATTATTATTCCTATTTTGCAGGTACAGAATTCAAAGTGCAAAATGTTTAACTGCCCAAAAGTACATATAATTAATGGCAAAGCTGTGTGCAAACCCAACCCGTCAGACTGTGCAATCTGGCCCCAGATAGTTGTGTAACAATGTCTCCCTCCTGACCAGGCTGCTTTTATTGAGAAATGTGTACTCAGAAACCTTCCTGAAGTGAAAAGTAAGATCTCATCACTAATGCTACACCACAGATTGAATTTAGAATTTAGAGTGTTTCATCATCCCAGCAGACACATGCCAGGTTATAACAGCATCTATTAATGTCTAATGGGCTTTGTTAACCTTGCTAGAGTCTGTGGAGATTGCAATTGTGAGGTTCAAGAGAAAGACTGACCCAGTGGGAAGGCGGGTGGTTGGGGTCAGGGGTGAGCTCTATATCTACAAGGACTCACTGCACCACAACCGCTGAGGTTCTGATGGTAAATCAGAACTGTCATTATTATTTATTAATACCACTCAGCCATGCATAATGAATGGCTTTCTAGTTTAAGCAGAGAATACTAAACTCACTTAATAATTTTCCTTCTGTGGTGCTTCCCCAAACTCAGTTGAGTGGACATAGATCTTTTTATGGAGCCTCTTTTGGGATCAGTATTACATAGAGCACATTTGGGGAAATTCTGCTCAATGGAATACAACAAGCTTTAGCCAGTAGATAAAAAATAAAGCAAATTAAAAAAAAAAAAAACAGAGAAGAGAAAAGAAAAAGAAATGTACCATAGTTCTTAGAGCACTATATTTTACATTCTGGGGCCCTGGGGCCACAGACAGCTGGAATGCATTAGAGAAGGCAAATTCTTCTCATGGTTTGTCACTTGTGCCAAGGCAAGACAGAAATGTCTTCATTGAGATGTAAAAATATTTGCTACTTTGAAATGGGCATGTATTAGCTATCAGACATTAATGATACATTATATATCTTAAATTTTTAAAATTTGAGCATTTATATTTGTAGAGGTACAAAATAATTTTTGAAACAAAACACATTGGTAAACCAACATAGCTTGTAGAACTAATTTATTAAGTTCAATTAGTTGACTAAAACTTTGGTAGAGGAAATGAGGAACTGATATGAAGTGATTTTTTAACATATTCTACTCAATAGAATTTTGTAAACATCCTTCCCAAGGTCAGAAAAGAACTTGCTTTCTTCAATTTTTTTTTCAATAATTTCATATTCCAATTCAAAGATAAAGAATTCAGTTGCAAAAATAGTTCTAAGAACCTCTATCAAGGAAGAAATCTTGATTAGATAAGTGAATCTCAGATATTTATAGTCATTGGAAGAAACAGGTCACCCCAAAAAGAGGGAAATTGAAAGATGGTTTCTTTAAGAAATGAACGAAGAAAGAAGACAGGTTTCTACCACAAGAAGCAAACTGAAGGAAAGGCTGGCTTCAGAATGTTCATACCATCACTGCAAATTAGTTTTAATATAAGTAATTAATCAACTTTTGTCACTTTCTGCAATACATCGTGAACATTCTGCATGAGTTCCGTCCTTCGCTGTGCTACTTCAAGTTTAAAAGCCTGAGGCTTCCAGAACTTGCTTTATGACATTGCCAAGGCCCTTTTTATAGCCTAATTAATATGCCAAGAATGTCAAGCCAACAAAAGATACAAAGGTATTATTTTCCCATTTTCAATAACTTTTTCATTCCTGTTTCAAGCACCTTTTGCACTTTGGCCTATTCTGCTCAGATACCCCTCAGCTCTCTGCAGGGACTAGCTTCAAATTTAATCCCAAGTGTCATTGCTCCTGCCCACTCAGCACGGCCACACAGGTGGAGGAATAATGACATCATATGCAATTATCCTGGATGCATCCTTTCCTTGTACAGTCTTTTTGGTAGAATTATCAGGAAGAGATACAGCCACATTTATTGAGATTAAGTTACATCCTCTAAGCCAGGGACCACGGTGGACAGAAGCAAATGTAACACAAGTCAGCAGGGATTCCCTGAGCTCCAAGAATTTCTAACAAGGGCACACACTGCAAGTCACATTGTCCACAGAAGGTCTTAGGGGATCTGAAACACTCTACTCTGGCTTTAAATTATGGCCACTGCCAAACTGCTGCCTTTCCTCATAAGGCTTGAATGTCCAATATGCCAATACAGAAGAAGTTCCCCTCAATGGAGGCAACTTGTCTTTAAAAGGATATTTACAAACCATAAGATATATGTCCTGTCACTGGTCCTCACTGAGCATGAGGTCAGATTCTCACCTAGGGGGAGAAATTTTAAATATAATGTTTTAGTATTCCCATTGTACATGCAAAATGTATCCTTCATGGAATAAAAAGAAAAACTGTAATTCAGAACATAGCAATTTATGAATTTAAGTAGTTTCTTTTCATCTTTGTTCTCTCATGACATGTGTTTTACTATTGCACTTCCACGGAAAATGAAAGCTGTTGAAATCCTAAGTGAATTTTGGCCAAATATTTTTAGTAAGCCACACACATACACAAAAGCTCTATCACAGACTGACCTTCAAAAGCTAATGCTGGATGGGAGGCACTGTGACATCCACTATATGGAAACGGGACCCAAGGCCTCATGGGCAGGTAGAAGGGTTCAGATGATTCATCAGAAGAAGTGAGAAACTACCAGTTATCTTTCTTATGCACTTCTTAAAGAATTCTACCTGGTCTTGTCTTTGCTTTTCTCAGTCAGGTTGGCCACATTCTCCCACACATCTCTATAGGATGCTAAGTGACCCTGCTGAAGGACATGCCCAGAGCCTCCCCCTGCCCACAGCATGGCAACGTTTCAAAACCAACTGCTAAATTAGACAACACTGTGTCCTTGTGGTTTGCCCAGGAGAATCTCCCAAGGCCACTTGTGTCAAATTGGAAGCTCTGGGAGCCTCTTTACAAACGAATTCTAATATTCTTCCTTCCTTCAGAGCAATCTCACATACAATAATCTTGTTGCACAAAGGAAAACATAAACCTTTCAGCTGTCACTGTGGTACTTCAAGTGTGACTGCCTCTACTGCACTTCTCAGAAAGTAAACTCTGTTTGAAAAATAAAATTTCCATCTTAACGTCAGCTTTAACATGAATGGATTGAAATTGAAAAGATTAACTTTAAGAATAAATTGTAGGAACCTCAACAGGTAGGTTCTGAAAAGAGAAATTCAAATGATGAATATGTGAAAATAGATTCAAAGGTATGCCAAACAAAATGTAGATGTTTTTACTTATCTAGTAGAAAATAATTTTTAATGCATAATCAGCATCAGTGTAGGATTGTGGGGGAAATTAGCTAGGCATATACTAGCCGAGTAAAACAAATTTGGACATTTATATTGGCAGTGGAAATGATGCGTAATGTCTGACCCAGCAATTGTAGTTTCTACCTTAAGAATGTAATTTGCACTATACAAGAAGATTTATATCCTCATAGTTGACAATAACAAAAAACTGGGGAAATGCTCAACAATAAAGTAGCTATGAGATATGAAATCTTTACTCAACAGAGTACCCTGCAGGCATTAACAAGTTACTGGAGGAAGAAGTTTGAATACATGGAAGAAAGCTAGGTATAAAACAATACATAAAATATAATTCCATATTTATGGAAAAATATATCTGTGGAAACACATGGATTCAGAGAATGTTCTGGAGAAGAGCCAACAGTGGTTATCTCATAGCTGGATGGCATGGAAACAAGGCCAGTGGGAAGACATGTGGTTAAGACTAAGAACATGGGACATACTAGGGGGCATATCCTAACTCCACCACTGTGGGAACTGGACCCACTGCTTATAGACTCATCATCTGTAAAAGAAGGATAATGCTGCTTCTTAGAGTTTTGTAGAGGAAAACATGGATGACATTAATATAGTACACAGCATACTACCTGGTGTAAATAAATACTAACTGAAAGATTTCTAAATTTTTTATCTATAATTACCAATTTTTTTACAGTGAACACATATTTTACAATGGAAAAAAATCACTTCAACAAATGCAAACAAATATAGAATTCTAATATATGATCATGCATCACTTAATGATAGGGGATGTGTTCAGAGAAATGAGTCATTAGGCAATTTGATGGCCATGCAAACATCACAGTGTTCTCACACAAACAAAAACAACTCCCACATCACTAGGTGATATAATCTTACAGGATCACTATCTTATATACAACTTGTCATTGGCTGAAACATGATTATACAACACATAACTGTATATATTGAAGTTTTTAGAAATAAAATATACTAGGAAAGATGCATCACTTTGAAATGCGTCAAAAAATCAGGTGAATTGATGGTTGGTATACGGATGTTTACTGAATTCTTTCAATTTAACTACCTGCTTGTAAATACATATAGTAAAATGTTGGAGGATAGTATATTATTTTAAACTCATTGATTTTTTTATTTATACAAAAAAGCATGCAATAAGCACACAACTATGTAATGTTTTGAACAACTAATAATAAAAATTTAAAAAATAAGCACACAAATAAAGAAAAAAAACAATAATCTCCCCAAAATACCCTTACCAATTCTACTTTCCTACAAAGGTATTTTTAGTATCCTTCCACATTTTTATGCTCATAAATATAAATTTTTCTTTATAAGGTCTTATTATTTATATTAATGGTACGTGTGTTTTTTATATTTAGAAAAGTTATTTTTATTTTGATAATAAAGAAGAGGTTCACCTCTTACAAATGAGCCTAATGAGCCTATAACTCACAAATTTTCTGCATAGATAAGACAGAAATAAGTTTAAAAACATAACTTCTTCTGATTTTTATTATTACTGAAAACTCAAAAGACTTCATAGCAAATGATAAAATACTTTGGTTTTTAAAATGCTTTCTTTTTATATTAACTTATAATTTAACAAGGTGTCTGTGGGTCCCACCACTGGCTAGGGCTCCCTTACCTACTCTTCCTTTGGGCTTCAAAATACCTCCATCCATGCCACCTTCAGTGGTGGTACTGCCATTACAGTTAAGGCCTTATCTGGAGACACCACTATGGCCTGAGGTAAAGATGAAAATTCCTGAGACACAACCTCTGAACATGCATAGCCACAGTTCCTATTCACATTTGTACACAGAATGTGAAGATGACAAAACAGAACAGCAACAACAAGCCCATATCCTTTTCAGCTTGAGGAATAGATTGGATCTACGTCAAGAAGCAAAAAGGACCCTACTAAAATTTCCAAGGAAACTTTATTTCATTAATACTTTGAAAATGAGTCTCCATCATGTTCTGTTTTCTTTTTGAAACTCCTATTTGTTAAGGATACTGGGTCTCTTCTGATTGTTATAGCTCTTCTCCCTTATTATCCATTTCTTTATGAATTTTTTCTTCTTCCTGGATCTTTTCCTTGACTTAGCCTTCGAAACTATGATGGGCATTTTAAATTTCAACTGTAATTTTAATTTTTTTTTTCCAGTGGCAGATGGAACACAGAGCCTTGTGCTTGCTAGGCAAGTGCTCAGCCACTGAGCTACATCTCCAACCCCATCATTTTTAATTTCTAAGTGCTCTTTGCTCTGACTAGATTTGTTTATTGCTTTGCATTATTTTATTTCACTAAAGATATTTACCGAAAATAAAGTTTTTTTTTTTTTAAATTTTTCTTCATTACCTGTTACCTCTGAATTTATTTTACTTTTTAATTTGTGAGGTAGGACTCATGTTTCTGCCTTTTACGTTGAAGGCTTTGCTTAAATGTCTGGTCATTTTCTCCTACTTAAGATCAAGGCATTAAAATGCTGATTGGAAGCCCTACTGTGTAAGTAGGTACTTTAGTACATTTTGTACCCCACAGATTAGATAATTTATGAAGAATAGAGATCTATTTTCTCACAGTTCTGAAGGGTGGGGAATTCAAGATCAAGGTGTAGGCATCTGGTGTGGGTCTTCTTACTGCATCTTTATATGGCAGAGGGTAGAGGAGCAGGAAAGAAGCGATTTCCCCTATCAGGGCCCTTTAGAAAGGCACTAGTCTCCATCCAAGAGGGAGAAGACCTCATTTTAGCCACCTCCAAAAGCCCATCTCTTAATGCTATGACATTACAATGCCTGCATTTTAGAGGGGACTATTTAAACCACAGTAGGAGGAATCTGACAGCTAATCAATCTCATTGTGGAATATCAGATAGGTATTTGGCTCTTTTATTTGCAGGTCTTATTTGTAGGTCTGATAAGTTCCTGAGTTTCCTGAGAAGAATCTTTAGTCTCCCACTTTGGATAGGAGACTGAGATGACAGAAAAGGCTCCTTATACAAAGTTTCTTGTATTTCTCCTTTTTGTTATTCAGTACAAAATCACTGCCCTCCCCCATCCCTACCCCATGCTTCCTTCATAGCAACAACTCTTAACACTCTCTGCAATTTCTTCCAAGAATTTGATCTCTCAACTCTCATAGCATACAGGAGGGGCAGTCATCCAACTTCTTGGAATAAAGGTGAGGGTTGGGGCCCAGTTGCTCCTTGAACAAATAGTCCTCTTGTTTTTTTGCCTCCTGACTTTCTTCCATGCAATTTCTAAGAATTCCTGGAATTTGGCGGGGTGAATCAGTGAGCTTCTCTACCTCCCCCACTCCACATACACACTCACATTTGACCTACCTTTGATCTGCAAAATGGTTGAACATTAACTCACCCACTTTCCATCTTCCTATGTTGCATTTTGGAGTTTCAGATGTTTCCTGGCTTGATCAAAGATAAAGTGGAGCACCTGCAGTTTTGGCATGGTTGTTAGTCTTGTCGCTTTGAGACTTCTGAGAGATAATTGGGCAGAAGCATCCTTGCTTTTACTTCCTGTTTCATAACTGATAAAACATCTTATTAGTATAGGAAAGATTCTTGTTTGTTTTCTTAAGTGAAGATAGAAATTGATTCTCTTCTAATTGGAAACAGCCTGTCGTATTTATATTCCTTCGTGTTCTCGGCATGATTTCTCACCTAAATGATTCATTTCCTTCTTTAGATGCCTAATACATACAAAGTCAGAAAAACTCAGGCAGGAAACAAAAAAAGGAAATGCAGTTTTCTTTTTCTCTCTGGCAGTTCTTTCCACACTTTGGGCTCTGTATACTAACTCCATTAGATAAGAAAGGGGAAAACTGAAATTGAATATGAGGCCCAGGGTGTTCAAGGTGATTATACCATGAAAAACAAGTATTTGCATATGAGACCAAAATTTGCTTTTTTAAACACTAAGGGCAAAAAAGGAAACAATGAAGAAATAAAATACTAAGTTTTAATACATTAGATACAAAACTTTACAGAGGAGCTTTTTTTTTTTTTTTTTTCTTTGTGATCTTGTCTATGTTAGAATCTAGGCATAAAAGCATACAGTTCTTTCCCGGGGTAATGTAAACCTCTAATTGATGTGAATGGCTCTCAAGCAGCCCTCCCCCACCACCATCTTTTTAATTGGATTCAACCTCACCTCTCTTCTCATTTGACTGCCATTCATCTAAACAACCTCCAATCTCCTTTTGTCTGAGAAGTCCCCATCTGAGAGTCTTGTTGGGAGGCAGAGCTGTCCCACTACATTGGCTGAGCATGTCAGATCCTCGATTTCCCAAGCCAACCTTGCAGTAGTGGTGTGGCACTTTACCAAATCAGATGTACCTGCTCCAGCTAGCAATGTAAAGGATCAAGGATCTGGAGTGGGGGAAGCCCATTTTTATAGTCCTAGCTATAGGAGCAAAATCAGGCTTTCGGGTTGACAGGAGTCTCAGTAGCCTCAGTAGCATGCCCAGGCCTTGGCAGCAGGGTCCACTTTGGCAACCCAGGTACAGCCTCTAACATTCTGCAGCTATGGTCATTATGGAGTCATTGACTCTGAGCCAGTCCTCCAGACTTCTAGTATCTATGACCCACTCCACTTTTAACAAATCCTCTTTCTGCTTACATCAGCTGGAACCAAGAACCTGACTAATACATGCAGGTTTCATATTTTGATGATTAAGATAACTGTAAGAGCTAAAGGTTCAAATTTTAACCTGAAATGACAACAACTATAGGTAATTTAGAATGCCTAACTATTCTAATACTGAGGGAATGTGGGTATTTCCTTTGGTATCCACAATTTTTTTTTCCTCAGTTTGAACAATATAATCCTGTGTTTTCAGCATCCTACTCCCAAGAAAACACTGCTGACATTCATTTCATTTGGCAGATTTTAGGTATCAAATTTGAGCTTTTTGCTAGCCCCACTAGAAGCTGGGACACATGAGACCCCAAAGAGTAAGCCAGCTATTCCTACTCATCATCATTACTGCCTAAACTTGTTCTCTTCAGACACCCATGTGTCTAAGGAGCTCCTCTGGGTTTAGATACCTGCATTCAAAATGCATAGTTAAGCCAGAGAGAGAGAGAGAGAGAGAGAGAGAGAGAGAGAGAGAGAGAGTTGTGTGTGTTATGTGTGTGTGTGTGTGTGTGTGTGTGTGAGCACAGAGGAATTAATAGTTGTAAGAATCATAGTTGAGTGTTCTTTTAATTAAGCAAGTTTAGTGAGTGTCTGTGTCCTTTATTTTTCTTTTTTCTTTCAGTAGTTGTACCTAGGTGACATTTTTACGTTTCATTATAAATAAAGCTACTTTAAGCTTCAGGGAATCAGAGGTAAAAATCCTAAGAGGATTTTATTTTCTACTCAGGATCCAAGTAAGCAACTCAAAAAGAAAAGAGAAGCAAAGGAGATTTTTTCCCCAATAATAAACAGCTATTTTAAAGGGGAAAGTCTAAATAAAATATATAAAAAAAATCAACTCAATACTGTGTAACAAATACTTCTGATGGATGATGTTGAGGATGATACCACATTGGTTTCAGAAGAGAATAGAAATGAATAGAGATGAATAGGAGTTTGGTACCATCTCTGCATTCAGTTGACAATCTTAATGAGAACTTCAGAACAAATCTGAATGTGGGAGAAGTATAAAGTAGAAAAAAATCATAAAAGACACAATATAATACCAAGAGATGCAGCAGGAATAATGGTTTTCATTTGTTTTGCAGTTTCTAATATAGTCACAGTAACACCAGGAATTTTGTTTTTAACTTAGAGCGTTTTGCAATAGATGTGAAAATCCCTGGCTTTCAATTGTAAGAGCTGGACACTGAAAAAGAGAAAACATTTTCTCAGAAATCTCAGAGATGGGCTTTGAAATGCCAACTGGTCAAGGACAGAGGACTGGATTGTAGAGGTCTAAGTGCAAACATAACATAGGGAAATACAGGATAGGGAAAAGGGCAGGGATTTGAAGAAAGTCCATCCTGAGGCTGGTGGAGTAGGCTCACAAAAGAGAGGGATGGGCCAGGGAATAGAAATGCTTCTGACTTGGGCAATTCTAGAGCTAAAAGCTTTATTAGTGTGGGGAGTATGCAGAACCCAGGTAGGCTGGAAATCCAAAAAGCAGGAAGCTTGAGCATCACTTCCCTTCAGAATTCTTGCAGGAGACCTTCTCATGACTGAACTGAATCACCAGGGCTGCAGTAGAGTAAACTTTTGTTAATATTGGCAGTTTTTGAGATAGACTCTCACGTTCTACTCCAGCACAATTCAGAAAATCCCTGAAGTCCTTTCAGAGGGGCAAGGAAAACACCTGAGAATGAAGAACTGTGATGTGTAAAAGGTTCCTGAATCTATTCAAAGAATGCTGTGTCGTGGGAAAGGCACTCCCTAGCAAAGCTGCAAAGCGCAACTCAAAGTCAGGAGACAGCATCACCAGTGAGCCTGCTGAGAGCAGAGGAGAGGAAGAAGGGGGAAGAGCCACAACCATGCCAAGAGAACAGATGATGAGCTACATCAGGCAGATATGCCTGCAGAAAGACACAGGGAGATTTCCCATAAAGCTAACCAGGTGCACCTTCCTGCCAAATTCCAGAGGGCCCTGTGTTTCCCTTCTACATGCTGAGATAGAGGAAAGAGAACATTAAAAAGGAGATACCAAACCTGGTGCCCAACTTTAATTGACCAAATTTAAGGCCCAATTTGAGAAGCAATTGGGTAAACTTGGAGTGGCAAAATCAAGTGTTTTCTAGAGCTAATCAATGGCCAATAAAGGAGTTAACCTCAGTGACAGGAAAATGTTTATATTTCTGCACATGAGTCAGTGAGTACCTGGTGCCCCCAAAACAAAAATAATAGCAAATGTGGGAACAATGAAGGAAAGAGACATTGTACTACTTGGGGGACAGATGGTTCGGACCACTACAGGATATTTTTTATTAGACTTCAGTGATGTCAATTCAAATTGATGGCAATTTGACAAGTAGAAATGAAGTGAAGGCATTCCAGATAGCAGACAGAGGTTGATCAAAATCTATTAATTATAAATGGAAGGAGGCCAGAAACATTCAGAAAACAAATGATGGTCCCATTTGGCTGGAACCTAAGGTCCTCTTCTAAAACTCTACATGTGCACTGCCAAAGCCCTGTGATTTGTGCCTAAGTAATGGGAAGAGTTTTGTAAACCTCTACAGTCTAAAATTGATCCAGAGTTAAGTAACCTTGGAGACTAACGTCTATCACTTAGAAACCCCCTTATTTCTGCTTGCTTTCCCTTGCTACAAATGTCATAGATGAGCTTGCTGACAAATTAGATCTCAAACAGGGGATTCTCTTGCATACTCTGTATTCAGATGGAGCCCATGGAGAAGTATCTTTCATCAATATTTTGTACTGTCATCAGATGCTAATAACGCTTTCACCATGCTACCTATCTATTCCGTGGATGAAGCATGGTTAATAAAAGGAAGGTAGTGGGTGGTTCAGGGGACATCAGGTGGAATCCAGGCATTTTTATTTTGACAAATTTCCAAATGGGATCCAAATATGCTACCTTGACTTCCTTTATTCTGTCACTTCCTTTCCTCCCATTCTTTCAAATCACTTTAAAACAATATCTAGCACATATTGGTATCAATAAATATTTATTGAGTGAATTAATGAATTGGAAGACATGCCTACCCATTTCTCAAACTTTAGTGCATAACAGAATCACCTAGAAAACTTATGAAAATACGAATTACTAGGTTCCACCTAAAAGGTTTTGGTTGAGTTGTTATTGGGTAGTAGTTGAGAAACTGAATTTCTAACCACGGCCTGAGTGATGTCAATACTGTTAGTAGACAAGTGTATAATTTGAGAACCTGTGGTTAAGATTAATGTGAAATTCCCTGAATACTTTAAATATAACCCAAAATTAAATGATATATTTAATGTCTTGTCAACCATTCATCCTGCAGCAGTTAGAAAAGATATTCCCCTGTGTTTTATTGTAAACATAATTAAGAAAGCTTAATAATGCAAATTATAAACACTGAAAATTATTGCTGGAAGATGGGATTTTTATTAAGAATAAAGGAATCAGAGATTTCTGAATAACATGTGAATCACTATTCAAAATTTGATCTTTTAATGATACAAGATTTTTTAAAGCAATAGGATTTCTTTTTCTTTTCTTTTCTTTTTTTTTTTTTACCCTAAACTGGCCTCCTTTAATATCACAACAAAGGAAAAATCAGGCTTACCCCTCCTGGGATGATTAAGAATTGAATGAAGAGGATTGTGTTTCTGTTTATTATCTGGAAGAAAATCCATTTTGTGAATCTAGGACTTCCCTGTTACCTTTTACCCCTATAAGAGAAAAACAAAAACAAACAATTTTCAGTTCTGCCAAGTACCAATGTCAGGCTTTTGCTTATTTTTTTAGGGACTATAAAAACTACCAGAATTTCTAAATTAAGAAAATCTGTAAAAGTGTGAGATCTTTAAACTTTGAAACACTAATGTTTAATATTTATGTTGGACTCCAGCTTTCCATGGAAAGGTTATTCTTGAACTTTCTTAACTGTAGTTAAATTTGACATAACTTTTCCCAGACCTGAAACTTCAGCTTTAGATTTATTTTAGATGTTATATTTTGTAAAACATAGAAAATTAAACACTGTAGAGTTGGAATTTTGTATGAGCACTATAAATTTAAAATGTCTACTTTATAATGGTAGATATTCTGTTTACCATATGGACTCAGAAGTTTAAAAGGCCCAATACCCTTGTTCCTGAAAGCTATCAAGAACCACAATTCCAATTATACCTTTTTGAATATAGTTCAGATGAATGATATTTTAGCTACAATAGCATGCCTTTTCCTCTCTGAGTCTCACAACACACAAAATTCTCAATAAAATATCTGACATAATCCTGAACCACACAGTTCTTCAAATTTATCCAAAAGTCTGAACTTTTGATATAGTCTTTCAGTGGACAGAAATGTTGCTCAGGCAGAAAATATTATTCAGTCTGAAGAAGTGTTGCCGGGTCCAACCTTTTTATTAAAAATCTCACTTATCCATAGACTGACGTTGACTAAATTTGACATAACTTCTCCCAGACCTGAGACTTCAGCTTTAGATTTATTTTAGATGTTATATTTTGTAAAACATAGAAAATTAAATGTTCCCACACGTAATTATTATTTGTAATTGCAGGATACATTTTGCATGCCGATTGTCCCTTGCTGCCCTAGGTCTTCTAGTGCCCCAGGAATATATGTGATTTTGCACACTAGAAAAATCTCCATTTGTTTGCCAGTGGGTTTTTTGCCATGATGCACACAGGGATAGAGATCAAAGGCCTTCATAACCACAGTAAAAACAGAAGCTTAATTAAACCACTTTTGGGAAATGAAAACTAACTTTTCATGTAATTTGATAGAAATTCCTAACTTTGCTCCTGAGTAAATGGAGACTAACAGAAGTTGGAAGAGATGAAGAAAGGGAATAGATACAGGACTTTCGCTGTAGATTAAAGAGCCTTAGAACAAACGAGCATCAAGATATAAGATGTGCTGGGCATGGTGTTGCACACCTGTATGTAATTCCAGCGGCTCAGGAGACTGAGGCAGGAGGATCACCAATTCAAAGCCAGATTCAGCAATGGTGAGGCACTAAGCAACTCAGTGAGACCCTGTGTCTAAAAAATACAAAATAGGGCTGGAGATATGGCTCAGTGGGTGAGTGCCTCTGAGTTCAATTCCTGGTACAAAAAAAAAAAAAGATATAGAAAGATGTTGGCTAGTGAGTAGCAGAAGGAAGAATGTAGAATAGGATTGCAAGTTGGTAGAAAGGAGTGCAGGATGTATGGGAGAGTCAGGGAAAAAAGGGAGGTGATCCAGGTGAGTATGCCAAGGGGGTGGCAGAGGTGAAACTGGCAGAACTATGTAAAAGTCAAGTAAGCCTCAAATAAGACAAAGAGTCAGAACCAGCAATGAAGGCCATTAAGAATGATGTGATTCTGCAATCTGTATACGGGGTAAACATGGGAGTTCATAACCCACTTGAATCAAAGTGTGAAATATGATATATCAAGAACTATGTAATGTTTTGAACAACCAACAATAAAAAAAAATTAAAAAAAAGAATGAGCTTACCTAGCCCAGCCTGACTCCTCTTTTATCTGCTCTCTCAGCTTGAGATGGAGCCCTTACTTCTTTAATTTGCTGAGCCGTATCCCGTTCTGATTCCTATAGTGACTGCTGGGTCTCAGCTATAGGTCTTCAGCCACAATTATTGGGAAGACAAATGTGCTTTTCTAAAAACAAAACAGTTTTCAAAGCTGTGCCCTGTCAAAAGCACCACGGTAGCAGATTCCCTTGGCCAGGCTAAATGACTCCACTCAGAATGATTCAAGTACCCAGGGATTGCTCTACTGAATTTCCATATTTTCTAATTTCAACTCTTTCAAGGAAATACTTGCTATAGAAGCCCCTACCATCACTTCAGAGAACTGGTTAGAATTTTATTAAAGTCTCCAACAGTTTCCTTCACTCAAAATTACCTTTTAATTCAATGTTAATATAATTTGCTCCTTTTCATTGTTTGCTACTTCTAACTTGAACCCGGACCCACAGTTTCTCAGCTTCCTGAATGAGTAATACTCCCCTTTGAAAATGTTAACTTGCATCTGATGAATTTGGAAGAAAGGTTTCTTGTTACTTAAAAATAAAGTCAAGGCCTAAAAGTCAAGATCTTTGTATTGTAGAGCAGAGTGTGTGAAGATCCTTGATTTACAGTGATGTGATGAAATTAGTCTTCCTGAATTCAGGAAGACTGAATGCACTGAGCCATGCTCTTGTCAACACTGTTTCCCTCCATATGCTATTCTTCCACTTTGCTCTTCCCTCTCACACCTGAAAACTAATGGAGATGTAGGAGAGTGAGATGAAAGCAAAATAGACAATCCATTTTGAATCTCCTAATGAGCCTTAATTAACTAATTTGGCTAAAAGCCTCCCATAACAAGACATAGTAGCCCCAGAGCAGCTTGAAGAAATTGTTAAGGATGCATATCAGCTGTAAAGTGGATACATACGTAGCTTTAGTTTCCTTTGACCAGTTCGTTGTATGGGTGAATGGCTCAAGATGTGAATCTGAATTCACCAAGTGAATAATATTAAAAGAGGGGGGAATGAACTGTATTTCTGTTACTAGCATGCTACCAGCAGCTCTCTTTAGGAGATCATTAATATTTCAGGAAATCCATTGAGGAAGTGTTTAGAAACATCTCTACTTAAATTTTTGAATCCCTGAGGCAAGCCACCAGGTTAGATATGGAAAAACCCACTGGATACCTTGTAAGACATATTTACCTGTTATCCTCAGGAATGAATGAATGTTGAATTCAACTTTCAAGTTAGTGGCCCTTGTTTATGCTAGCATACTCGATTATATGGGAAAATTCTGATGCAAATTCTGATTAGTCTGGAGGTGGTACTTGAGTATCAGAACATTTTTTCACAAGCTTCCCAGGTGATCGTAAGGATTGAAAACTTCTGTATTGCTCTAAGGAAGACTCAGAGAAGAAAACACAACTCTAAGTACCATAATTTGAAAATATGTTTTAAGATGTTTAAGATTTCCCAAGACCTCTTGCAATCTCTGCTCTGTTCTCTTTGTGTAAAAGAAGGTGTCTTTAGCTAATCTCAATAACATGGACTCACCTCCTGAGGTCACTATGACTCTTTCTCTTTCAACAAAAAGAAACATGAGACCTGTTGCTTAATCATGCTTACTTAATTTGTAACTATGTCCAATAAGTTTAAACTGTTTTGTGGGCTAGTGTTGATGGAATTTGTTCCTTCTCTGTTCAGTATAGGTTGTACAGCCCAATTTATCCTTTCAGTTTCTGAGTGTGTAGCCAATGCTTTGAAGTGACAGAGAGGGGGGGAATGTCTGTATTTCAAGTCAAGATCTAAAGCTGTGAGATGGTTTAACCATGACAGTCTTTTAAAAGCAAGGAAAATTTTTTTCAGAGTCTAAAGAAATAGAAATGATATCAAAAGAATACTTTCTAAAAAGTAATAATAGGAAATAGAGATAAACAAACTTTTATACACTCAATAAAGTAATTTGTTATGGAACAGTGTCTGATGAAAATTTGGGAATAGTTGTTTAATAAGGAAGCATACAAGTGTATAAGTACAGCCAGAAACCCAACTAACATAGGGGTCATGTGTGCATGTTAATTGGTTGACAAACATTAACCATGATCTGTAAGTTTAAATGGAAATTAAAATATTATAAAATGTTAGATAAGAATAAATTTTATCTTGTAAAACATTCATACATATGAAATAGTAGTACTATAATATTAGCATGAATATTATTCATTTTTACTTCTCAGTTAAATTATTCCCTGGCCCAAGATTGTATAATAAGAAACAGTATTCCAACTTGTGCAAAGCATAAAAACCCTCTTAAAAAAAAAAAAAAAAAAAAAAAACAGTGAAAAATAAAAAAACCATCCATGATCAAAACCCTGTTTGGGGCTCAGAGTGCCACATTCCATTTTCCCAAGGCCCCTTTAGGCCCTAACCCAGAGACCCAAAACCAGACCTTCATCACCATCTTCCCTCACATAGATTTGAATTGTTTACTTGGAGGTCTTTGGTTTGATAAAGCAAAACTCTACCAAACCCCTCTAGAATCCTAAGGAGAAAGTAATTTAGATTTAAACTGGCACCTTTGCTTCAAAAGATTAAAATGTTAATTATTAGTTATCAATTATATCACTTCGTAACATAAGTTAAAAGAGCTAATTAAGAAGCATAGAAATCTAAAGTAGCTCAGTAAAGAAAAACCCACCCCGAAATCTGAATGAACTTGCTGTAGGATAACTTCTAAGGAAAACTAAGAAAGTGGGGAAGGAAAGGGAATAACCCAGTGCCACCCAGTGTGCTAGCCTGCTACAGATTCCAACTGAGTGATCTCTCACTGCAAGAGTAGCTATTATCTCCTTTATATAGCAGAGGAAACTATGCTTGAAGAAAAATACAACCAACCCAAGTTCCCACAATTGGTAAGTAGCAGAGCTAGAGTGTAAATCTAGATATTTCTGAATCCCAAGTCCATGCCTCTCTCCTCCACCCCACTGGCAAGCAGAGTGACTTCTGGAGTTATATTTTGAACTCTATCTTGAACTTAATACCGTGTAGAATTCAAATATGAATAATAAGACCACCTATTATGAAGGAAAATTATCAACTTATTAAAAAATACTTCTCACCAAACAATCTACCTCCCATAATTCATATGTTAAAAATAATTTTTTCAATATTAAAGTCAATTAGAGAAATAAACCAGTTGGGACTCCAAATATGAATATTTGAGGACATTATCAAATACACATAGCTACTCCTAATAACCATGAAGAAGAAATTGAAAATTTTTTCAGCAAAATCAGCCTGGGTGAAGACATTTCCATAGCAGCACATCATCAATCATGTTTCTTCTACAAGAAAGCACTTTTGGAAGAATAGTTATAGAATAAGTAGTATTTTAAAAAGTCTTAATAAAGCTGTCTAGCACTATTGCTTCCATGAAACAAATCTCAGATATAATGGCCAAGGAAAAACCATAACCAGTGAGATTATACACTAAAAATATAGGGAATTTAGAGAAGCTCCCAGTATAATCTAAGGATATAGTTGCAGGAAACAGAAAAGTCCACTCCATTATACCTGGACACATTGAGATATATCAATCTTTGCTTGAAAAAAAATGGATTCAAGAATTTGAGATATTTATTAGATCTAAGTTGAAATACTGAGAAAGTCACACATATGATTCTAGAGTTACAGGGAGATGTTTGGGCTGGAGACATAATTTTAGAAATAATCCATACACAGTATTTAAATTCTTGAGATGAAGGATAACATGGACAGAAAAAATGAGAACCAAATTTGTGTTACCACAATCTTTGTGGATGAGGAAGAAGGGGAGGATCCAGGAATGAAACAGAATGAATGGTGAGTAAGGCAGGAAAAAAACTGAGAGGAGGTGTTTCCCAAAGCCAAATAAAGAAAATGTTTCAAGAAAGGAGCAATCACATATGTTAAATGCTACCAAGGGCTCAATTGAGTTCATTCTCTCCTATCAAACTTTTTCCTTCACAACTATCCTTTGACTAAGCAAATTGCATCAGTATTTACTCAAATAGATTTTTAAAAACTTGGAATTATTAGTAACTCAGCTCTTTCTTTCACCCCCACATCTAGTTTACAAAAAAAAAAATATATACTATTTATTTGATTTTCACAAAACATGGAATTTGATCACTTCTCATGACTTCTATGTCTACCACCCTAGTCCAATCCTCTCTCCCTTTGACCTCTAAAATAGCATGCTACTTTGTCAACTATTCCTTTGTGGTTTATATTCACATAGAACACCCAGAATGATCTTTTTAAGGCACAAAATAGGGTCATAGCTGCACTATAGTAGAGCTGTTTTAGGAAAAATGAAGGAATCAAAGGCACCCTACTCCTTATAGTTCCCAATGATGGTAAGGACAAGACAAGTCACAGGGCCAAAGGTGAGACAGGACACACTACCTCTTTCTTATCTGTATCTAAAGAGGAAACTGGAAGCTGTATCCTGAAAGGCATGATAGGGTTAAAGTGGGATAACCAAGCAAAACAATGAGGTAACTCTTGAGAGCAACAGGCTGAAGTGGAAAGCAAGGCCTGAGGAGGAGAAGCAGGAGTGGGACATGTGGCCTGCACATGGCTCACTGATCTGTTCCACCTAAAGCAGCTACTTAAGGCACTATCCCAGACATGGGCCCTGATAAAGGTCCAGCCTTAAGCAACCATCTTTATTCCATTTCCCAAGCAAGATGTTTGTTCCAAGGACCATACGGTGGGGTGGGGCATGAAGAATTCCATTCTTTTTCTAGAAGTTTTCATTGGGATGCTGAAAGCCTTAGATGATTGTAAGACAATTAGAAAGAAAAGCTGAATAATGAACACTAGAAAGTCTCTGAACTAATTGCTGAGCTCCCTAAAGCTGCCCCCAAGTCTGCTATTACTAAGGCTAGTTGTCCAGCTTTTTTAAAAAGGACTTCCTTGAGACTTTATCTCTGGCTTTTATAGTCACCTGTAAAAATGAGATACTTTGAGGAGGCTTCTGTTTCTTGCAAATAAATAGGTGTGACTGAAGTGAGTGGTGGAATTCAATACAGAGATAATGTTGTAAGTCCTTTGTATGTTTATCAGGCTCCCCAGCATTCACTGATACAGCCAGATGGGTGGGAACAAACAGTTCACTCTCTTTCTGTTTTTATACAAAGAGATTTTATATGAGGTTGCAGGAATCCATTCTTTTGGAACTACTTTCAGTTTTGGATTGAGCAGTGCAAGCATGAGGCCTTGGTTGACTCCATTCCAGACTGCTTAGGTTGGCACTACACCTGCTTTTGATGAGAGTAAAGGGAACTATTTGAGATTGTCATCCATTGTCCCTAAAGTGGGAGTCCTAGAACGAATCTATGGACAATGTATGCCTGATGGTCTCAATACCTAAGCATCCCTACAATGATGATGCTTTCATATCAAATTACACAAAATGGGGTCAGCTGAGACCTGTATTCCTTGTTCAATCTTCAAGGCCAAGAGCATTCTGAATACAAGGAGCAGAAACTAGGAACCAAGAAATTGAGGTCATTTAAAATATATATTTAAAAAATAAACATGATAAAGTTAAGCAGGAGTTCTTGATTAGAATATCTTGCCCTCCATTAAAATCTTAAAACACTTAGCAAGGCTGTCTCTGCCTCTGGAAAGGGCCCACATTCTCCCTTGAATGTGTGCATTCCTTGATTTACCCTGAAGTTATCTTGCAATTGTCCCCATTCCCCTTTGAATATTTATCTATTTTCCTAAATAAACCTCTGTCTATTCCTTTGGAAATGAACCCTTAGCAAAAGTGACTCAAATAGCAAGATACAAATTGAAAGGTTTTTAAGGCAGCTTGGCAATGGAAGGGCCAAGGAAGAGCCAAGAAGAGTCAGCCAACATGAGCCAAAGAAAGATCATAGGCAGGCAGAGAAACTAAGTAGCACCCAATTTTTATCTTTATCTGGATAAAGCTTTAGCAGACATAAACATGTTTTCAATGAAGCATAACATAAAAGGTTTTGAGTATGAAATCTTATTTTTTGCAAAATCATTTTGATATTAAGTTGTCAGTTTTGTTTATGTGAATATGCACTTCAATAAGTATATTAGTTTTCTACTGCTGCTATAAAATAATCCCTACATATTCAGTTACTTGAAACAATAGAGGTCTAACTTTACTTCTGTAGTCAGAAGTCCAATTCTGGGCTGGGGTTGTGGCTCAGTGGCAGAGCGCTTTCCTAGCATGCATGAGGCACTGCGTTCAATCCAGCACCACATTAAAAAAACTAAATAAACAAAGTTCATCTACAACTAAACATATTTTTTTAAAAAAGAAGTCAATCCCATTTTCATCAACTGAATCAAGATGTTGTTAGAATTATAGGGTTATATTCATTTCTGGGGGCTTCAGAGAAGTATCTGCTTCTCTTCCAGCTTCTAGAAACTGCCAGCATCCTTTGGCTCACAGCAATAGCATATCACGCTAACCATTCTTTTGTGATCAAATCTCTTTCTCTGACCACAGCTGGGAAAGTTTCTTCAATATTAAGGACTTGTGGTATTAGACTGATCTCACCCAGATAAATTAAATAATCTTCCCATTTCTAGGTCCTAATGTTAATCACATATATAAGTCTCTTTTGTGATGTAAGGTAACATGTTCCCAGGTTCCAAGGATAGGAGCATGGATGTCTTTGGGGAGTACCATTATTTTGCAAGAAAAAAGTTAATCCCATATCTGTCTTCAAGTTTTCCAGTGTCATCTGGTGCCCAAGCCACCTTCTCTCAAATTGATGAGATCTCTCCCCTTCCCCCTGTGGTTCATAAATCCTCTATGCCACACTCTTTGGTAATTTTTCCCTTCCACTAAATAAAAATTCTTTGAGAGTCACACTTTCTGTATTTACTGATCCTTGTGCTCAATTTAAATATTGTAACTTAAGAACTAGGTTTTGCCCTTTGTTTACCTAAACATGCAACTGCTGTATCAGACTCTTTCCCAGAGGCAAATACTGTATGTTTGACTCTTTTCAAATGATTCCTATACAGCACCATAGAAAGAAAGGGCTTTATTGATGCTTTTATCATTTAACAAACACATATTGAAACAAATATATATTTTATAGACCAAAAAATTCAGATAAGTGGTTTAAGTCAAGCTACCCAAATTCATCAAATTAGGTGAATTTGGAAAAAGAACTTTCTAAAACCAGTCACTAAAAATCTCCTCCAAAAACCATTTGGGGCATGTTTAAAATATAACTTTCTGCATATTAGCCTTTTCAGAAACTTATTTCCTACTTAAATTAGGTGGCCCATTAATGACCTCCTTAGGTCCTCTTCATAGAATGGTTATATCATAGATGCTTTAGGATGTCAGAGCTGAAAATAAATTTAGAAATCAATTTTTTTCCATTTAACAGATGGAGAAACTGAGGCTCTGTAGATAAGAAAATAAAAGTATGAGAATCTATTGATTTTATAAGTGAAAACACAGGGTTGGTTTGGAAGGGAACGTTATTCAGGACCCGAAGGGAAAGATTCTCACACTCAGGCTTCCAACTGACAACACTCTTATTCATAGCTTAACCTTGAGAACGGATAATGGCAACGAGCCAGTGGAGCAGAAGGCCAGAGGAGAGAAAGGTGTCACTCAGCTGATGGCATGCACCGACAATAATAGCAAAGCGCACAGAGTCCCTTGAGCAACAACGGTTCAGCATGGCTTACCCTAGATAGTCTACATTTTAGTTCAACATTTTCAGCCATACCTTGCTTGACTTTTAATAAATAAGCAAATTGATAATCTTTCTTCTGAGGATTGCATCTCTGATTTTTAAACCAATTTAAATCAGGACGCTATATAATTGAACACTCTCACCAGAGTATAGACATGTGGTAGCTGGTAGCGAATAACTAACCCCTCAGCCTTTACTGGCCCTTACTTCTTCCTCTCCTCTTATCCCTCACCTGCCAGGCTTCGGAAGATGCCCTAGGCAATGTTTTCAGTAATGTTTCATTTATGTTGTGAGCCTTCGGTCTCTAAAGTCCCTGTTTTCACACATTCTCCTGCCTCGGATCTCCCCCAGCTGAAGTCAATGGGAAAAAGATCGAACATGTAAGGGCTCATTAGACAAACTAACACTCCATCACATGCAGCAATGGAAGTTTAATTCGGTTTAATTCCAGGAGCCTCCAAGCAAAAGCTTCACACAGAACTGACTTCCACGTCACCTATCACCCACTACCACTTTCACAGAAGAGCCTCTAGAAAGTTTGTATCTATTTCCTGGGTCCTTTTCACAAATGAAGCTTAAGAGCTGACAATCGAAGAGCATGCTGACATTGTAAAGTGCTCTCTGGACATGAATGCTTATTTAATAAATGCTTCCTGCTGCTATTGCTGCTGCATCACAGGAATTGTGATGGTTTCTTGATACAATGGTGAAGACACAGATATGGTCCCTGAAGATTGAATTCTAGTGACAACTGACTAACACTAAATTTCTTAACAAAAGAAATGGTCAGGATTTAAGGTTCCAACAAACTTTATTACCTAGTTTGAATTTAAGGTCAAGACAAACATCATCATCTGCTGTGCATCAGAGTTTGCTCCTAGGCATATTTTTATTGGATTAGAATGTTTTCCTTTTCAGGTTCCAGCTTCCTTTCACAGAATGTTGGCAGTGTCTTGATCATTTGGATAATTTCCTGTACCTAAGACAAAAATCAGAAATACAGTAGCTATTCAATAAATGTTTGTTGCATTAAAAAGAATAAGGAAGAACGTCTGTAGGGTTCTTTTTTTTATTTTCTTTCTAACAGGGAAAAGAGCCAAATAGAAGCAACATAGCCAAATCAAGGTATGTCAAAGGGACCATTCTGGGAAGAGCATGTAGATGAGTTGGTTACTAGAACTTAAGTGTCGAGTGAATTGGGTAGTAGACAAGGCAGGGTGGGAAAAAAAGTCAATAGGAGGAGTCATACAATTCTAGCAGTAGCATTTCAGAGAATCAGATTTTCAGCAGGAAAGCAGAGTTCCAGGCAAGTAAGCTTTCATAAGGAAGCAGAGTGAAAAAAACAACAACAGTGAGTTGGGAACCTGTGACAGGATCTTTTTTCCATCCACCTTTATTAAAGTATAATTGACAAATAAAAACTATATATATTGATGGTGTACAATGTGATGTTTTGATACATGTATACATTGTGAAATGACCAAATCACGCTAATTAGCAAATTAACATGTCCATCACTTCACATATTTATCATTTTTTTTGGTTAAAACCTTTAAAATCTACTCCTTATAATTTTCAAGTATTCAATACATTACTATTAACTGTCATCACCACACTCTATAATAGGAATATAACTTAATCCTCCTGTCTAACTGAAACTTTGTACCCTTGACCAACATCTCCTCATCAACTATTTTAATTTCATGTACAAGTAAAGTAATGTAGCATTTTTTGTGTGTGTATCTGGCTTATTTCACTTAGCATAATGTCCCCAAGGTTTATCCATATTGCCACAAATGATAGTTTCCTTCTCATTTTTAAGAATTGTGTTAAATTGTATATACATGTGTACATGATTATGTGCGTATACACACATGCACATACACCACATTTTCTTTATCCACTCATCCAACAATTGGGTTGATTCCCTATTTTGGCTATTGTGAATAGTGCGGCAATGAATATGTAAGTATAGATATCTCTTCAACACACTGATTTCAGTTTCTCTGGACATGTAACCAGAAGCAAAATGTCTAGGTCATATGATTATTCTATTTTTAACTCTTTGAAGAACTTCCTTACTGTTTTCTATAGTGGCCATTCTAATTTACATTCCTCTGAGCAGTGAAGAAGGGTTCCTTTTTTGTTTGTTTGTTTTTGCTAATAGCCATTCTATATGAGTGAGGTGATATCTCACTGTGATATTAATTTGCCTTTTCTTGATAATTACTGATTGAGTAATTTTTTTCATAGAACTGTCAGCCACTTGGAATATCTTTTCAAGTCCTTTGCCATTTTTAATTTGAATGTTCTTGCTATTTCATGCTTTGGGTTCCTTATATATTGGGCTTTAACTCCTTATCAAATTATGGTTTGCACATACTTTCTCCCATTTTGGGGGTTGCCTCCTTGCTTTGCTGAATGTTTCCTTTGCTGAGCAGAATGTTAAATTTTTTTTAGAGCTTTTTTAAAAAATGTAATTCCTTCATCTGTTTTCACTTTTGTTGCTGGTACTTTTGGAGTCATATCCAAAAAGTCACATCCCAAACCAAAGGCAAGATTTTTTTCTTAGATTTTCTTCTACTGGTTTTACAGTTTCATATCTTATTCTCTGGTCTGTAGCCACTTTTGAGTTGATTATTGTGTATGGTGTGAAATGATGATCTATTTCCATTCTTCTGAAAGTGAACGCCCAGTTTGCCTAACATAATTTATTGAAGAGACTGTTCTTTCCCCATTGTGTGTTCTTATTACCTTTGTTGAAGACCAATTGGCTACAGATGTGTGGATTTATTTCTAAGCTGTTTATTCTGTTCCATTAGTCTACGTGTCTATTTTTGTACCATGATGTTTTGGGGGTTTGTGTATATGTGTGTGTGTGTGGTTTTGTTTTTGTTTTTTTTTTGTTGTTGTTATTGTTGTTGTTGTTGTCATTTGTTTGTTTGTTCATGTGGTACTGGGGATTGAACCCAGGGACATTTAACCACTGAGCCACATCCTCATCCCCTTTTTATATTTTATTTAGAGACAGGGTCTTGCTGAGTTTCTTAGGGCCTTGCTAAATTGCTGAGATTGACTTTGAGTTCACAATCCTCCTGCCTCAACCTCCTGAGCTGCTGGGATTACAGGCATTTGTAGACCACTGCACCTGGCTGTACCATGATTTGATTACTGTGGCCTTGTACTATAAAATCAGGTAGTGTGATGCCTCCAGCTTTGTCCTTTTTGTCAAGAATTGTTTTATTTGGTGTCTTCTGTGGTCCCATACACCTTTTAGGATTGCTTTCTTTATATCTGTAAAAATAATAATAATAATAATTGGAATATTGATAGGAATTGCCCTGAATTTGTAGATTATTTTGAGTAGCATGGACATTTTAACAATATTAATTCTTCCATTTCATGAACATTAGATAGCCTTATTAGTGTCTCTTTCAATTTATTTCATCAATGTTTTATAGCTTTTAATGTACAAATCTTTCACCTTCTTGGTTAAATTTATTCCTAATACTTTTTTGAAGTTATTGTAAAGAAAACTGTTTTCTTGATTTTTCTTCTGATAGTTCATTGTTAATATACAGAAACACAACTGATTTTCACATTTTTATCTTGTAATTATATCTAATTTATTTATTAGTTCTAATAGTTTTTTCTTTGAATAGTATTTTCTCTATAAATGAGCATTTTATCTGCAAATAGACACAAATTTTACTTCTTTTTTAATTAATAAATTTTATTTCTTTTTCTTGCCTAACTGCACTGGATAGGGACTTTCAACACTACATGGGAAAGAAATGAAGACAGCGGGCATCTTTGTCTTGTTCCTGCTCTTAATTGAGTATAATGTTAGCTGTTGGCTTGCCATTTATTGTACTGGGGTACATTCCTTCTGTAACTAATTAGTGAGAGATTTTTATCATGAAAGGACATTGAATTTTGTCACTTTCTCTTCATCCATTGAGATGATCATATCATCTTTATCTTTTATTCTATTTATGTGATATACTGCATAGATCAATTTACATGGTTGAACCATTTTTATATCCCAGGGATAAATCCCACTTGATCATGGTGTATGATCCTTCTATGTGGTACTGAATTCAGTTTGAAGTTTTATGATGTTGCTTGTTTTTGTATGTTCATCAGGCATATTTGCCTAAATTTTTTTCTTCTAGTATTCTTGTCTGGTTTTGGTTCAAGGTAATGCTGACCTTTTAAAATGAATTTGAAAATGTTCCCCCATCCTCATTTTTTGGGAGGAAACTGAGAAAAACTTGCATTATTTTTCATTAAATATATGGTATAACTCACCAGCAAAGTCAAGTAGCAGGATCTTTTTGAAGATCCATGGTCCCATTTCCTAGTATCTGACTCTGCAGTGGTATTGACTGATTACTAAGGCTGCTACATATAACTTTTTGTCTGCCAAGACTCTGGATCCCTCTTTTCTATCCCTAGAGGGCCTTTTGCAATGCCCCCTCCCTACCCCCCCCCACCGCCACATTGATTTATTGTTCATCTGATTCACACAGTCCAATCGCCCTCTTTGAACTCTGCTCAAGTCCTTCCTCAAGCCCATACATCCTTGTTGAACCTGTCGTTGCTGGCATGGACCTCCCTCCACATGAGAATGACATTGAAATCTTAAAAATAAATAGGAAAAGGAAAAAGAGCCCAGAAAGGAGACATCAAAGTAATCATTTAAAGGTAACAGAAGTAATATAATGTGCTGTCACGGAGTGCAAGGGATGTTTTGTTTAGGTGGCAGGAGGGATGTTTCAACTATGGTGTAAATGGTTAAGCAGCTTTGGAAACAGACTGCCAGATTGGAGCCCAGCATTGCTGTTTACTGAGTAGGTTACATGCGGGAAATCACTTAATCTCTGTGGGCCTCAGCTTCAATAAGTGAATAATAATACCAAGCATCCCTCATAACAGTCTGTGAAAATTAAGGAAGTTAAGACATTTAAATGTACTGAGTTAATGTTGGCTTTGGCTAAGATCATGATAAAAATGTCATTTGGACTCCTAACTCTTACAAGTATTTTGAACTCAAAGAAAATGTCTTAAAGTTGGCACCCATAGGTACCAAATTAGTGCCATTATTCTCCCCATGGGACAAAAAAAAAAAAATAGAGATTGTCTCTAGAAGAGAATATAGGAAAGAAGGAGTCTGATTCACCTTTTTCATTCATAGCAACACATGTTCCTTGTCTGGAAGGAGTTTGACAGATTATGACATATAGATGCTGTCAGAAGTGAAAAACAACCTTGCAGTAAATCAGTTTTTAATTTGTGTTTTTGAAAAATTGGGACTATGCTTTAAAATTCTGTAATTATTCACTGGTGAGGATGTGATTACAGCAGCATAATGCCTCCTCTTTTCTCAAAGGGAGCAACTCCCCAAAACAGAGCAAGCAGGCCCTGTCTTGGTGTTGAAAAGGGGGCATCTATGGAGCTTCCTCTTGCAATCACCATCTGTGAAGGCTTCTCCTCAGGAGAGTCATTCCTGTGGCAGTAAAAGAGTCATGACTATGGCTCCTCCTTAAGCAGTCTGGGCTGAATATGTCCAGACTGCTTCCTCCACCCTCACCTTATCTCCTCTTCTCAGTTTATACCCCCAGGTGATAAGAATGAAAATTTTTAAAATGGGAATTTAAGAGTTTGGTGTAATCAATGAGAATTAATGAAATGTGATAGGTTTTAGATTGTTTAAAATTGATGTCCTTAACAAGAATAGACCAGAAGATGGGTCCCTGGGAGGGGTGACTCACTGGGAAGGTACAGGAATCTTGAGTGGGAGCCTGGAAGCCTCAGATGGTGAGTGGCAAGGAGATGATTAATGACGAAAGAAAACACAGAATCCTGTTCAGAAAAGCCAGACCATCTGAAATGAAAAAGTCTCAAGAAGGTGGTGAAACTTCTAAAAAGCTATGCAAAATGTCTGTGTATTCATATTTGTTTCTACGGTAATATCCATAGCTTTTATAAAAATGTGGAGAGAACCAAAAAAAAATGTAGCCCTGTTCTTTTAAGAGATAATAATAATAATAATAGCCATCATTTATTGAGCATTTATTATGTATCTGGTGCTAGCATAAATGAACTCAGTAAATTCTCAGCACAATCATATAATGAAAGTAGGATTAAGGTATCTATGGCATGGCACAGTGGTGCACACCTGTAATCCCAGCAGCCCTGTAGGCTGAGGCAGGAAGATCAGGAGTTCAAGATCAGCCTCAGCAGCTTAGCAAGGTCCTAAGCAACTCAGTGAGACCCTGCCTCAAAATAAAATATTAAAAAGGGCTGGGGAGGTGACTCAGTGGTTGAGCACCCTTTGGTTCAATCCCAGGTACCAAAAACCAAAAAAAAAAAGAAAAGAAAGAAAGATATCTATGTCATGGAAACTGATGCCCAAATGCTCAGAGAGTTTAGATAAGCTGTTCATTTGCATAGCTCAGCTTTGCAGAGTTGCAATTTGAGCCCAGACAGATGCTTGAGACCATCATGTTAATATGGCCTCTGTGTTGTTACTAACACCTGGTTATCAAAGAATAGAAAAGTTAAAATTATTTGCTCCTTTCCCTCATATTATCCTCAGAAAACTAACACACAAACATGAGTATGAATTTTCCTAAAGAAAATGCTACTTCATAGTCAAAATTTTTTTTAATAAAACACAAGGTTGGGGAAGGTGAATGGCTTTACTCTTAAGTAATTTAAATGATACATTGCTTTCCATGTTTTGCATAATTTTAAATGATCTATTATAGAAATGTTATGCAAGTTAAAAGTTATTGGCCTTTTGTAAATAACAAAAGGTATTTAAAATATTTAATGTGTCATTTATAACTGCTCAAGTGATTAGAGAAGGTAATTTAGCCTGTTCTTTGAACTATGTATATTTAGACAATTAAAAAATTGCTTGCTTTACATTCTAAAATGCCAAAATGTGAGTCACTATGATACATCTTCACTTTTTATAGACTGGATGCTATTTCAACTTGACTTCTTTCTGCCTGGCATAACACATGCTCCAGATCAAGGGAACAGTGATCAGAACACACAATTGCCCCACCTTGAAGGTCATTCATCCTGGCACTCCATGACTATTTCTCTGAAAGTAAAACTATTGAGATGTAGCCTCATTTCTACTGCTTGGTCTTCATTTTTTTTTTTTTTTTTTTTTTTTTTTTTTTTTTTGCTTGCAAAAGTCATACGCAACATACCCAGATCTTTAAGACAGATAGCATTTTCCTGGGTTTCTGAAATCTGTCAGAAAACACAGAATCCTTGAAAATTCCCATTTTGTCATGAACTTGGTGCTATGTTCCTAGCTATCACATACTGAGAAAAGGATTCACCTAGGGAAACCAATCTAGAATGAAATCTCAATTCTAACCCTGCCCATCTTCTGTAGACAGGTTTATTTATATAGGAAATGTGGTCAGGAACTCCTGAGCACAAGTGATCTTCAGTCTCTAGCCACACGTGAAAGCAGCAGCCAAGTCTGTGCCAAATATTCCCTAGTTTCCCAACAAGATCCCCTTACGTCTCACAGCCTACACTCTGGCCACACCGAGCTTTGACATTCTGGGTAAGCATTCTTTGGATACTAGACTTGCTGCTGCCTTAGCCCGGAATACTCTCCCTTGCACTTTTCATTGGCTTGGCCCATTCTTCATCCTTCAAATTTCAGAGATGCTATCCTCAAGCACCTCCACTCCAATGGTGGAGTAGATGGCATTCTATGGAGCCCCTAGTACCCTGTCTACCTTATGTTAGCACACATCAGGCTCTGTTAGAGCTTATTATTGTTCTCCCTTACTAGAGACTTTATAATTCTTGGGACAAAGAGACCCATCTGCTGTGCTAAAATTTGCATCTCTCATGGGTGACACTTCCATCTTCATCTTTGCTTCCATTATTCTTCCCATACTTCCACTTCATTGGTCCTTACAATCCTTTTATTTTTGTCATATCCTCTGCCCATCCTTTCAACTTGCATTTCTTTCTTCATTCTTCTAATGATCATTTTCTTCTGATTAAAATAGTTGTATATTTTTATTTACATGTCAAAACAACAAAAAACTAGAAACTATTTTGTCAATACATTTGTTATACTATACATGCCACACATTGATTTATGCCTCACAATATATACTATGATGATAAGATATGTTTTCTAGGTATGAATAGTATACCTCAACACACTACTTTTTGTCAAAATTTAATAATAGTCTTGTTCTTCTGGCCAAAATGGAATAATAGGGAATGAATTTATGGTCTAGCCCAAAACAATCAAAAAACTGCAGTAAATACATAAAATCATAGCATTTCAAGACACAGAACACAGGGACAATGGAGACCAGTGTTTCTAGATTGACAGGACACAACTAAGGGAAGCCTATGATTGTCCCAGCTTGCAGCCTGGAGAGAGTATCCAGACTTTGGGCAACTAAAGGGAGCCTGGGTTAAGCATAGAAGACTCCCTAGTTTAAGAGACAGAGACAGGAGTCCAGGGAGACAAAGGAGTCTAGAGACCACAGGAATAGTACAGAGAGGAGAGAGCTTCACAAAGAAATCTTAAAATCTCAAGGATTAATTTGAGTATGATTCAGTTCATGCATCTGAAGAAACTACCAGAAAAGGACTCACTTGAGAAGCTGGGGCTGTTGCTCAGTGGCAGAGCACTTGCCTAGCATGCATGAGGCACTGGGTTTGATCCTTAGCACCACATAAAAACAAAGATGTTGTGTCCGCTGAAAACTAAAAAATAAATATTGAAAAATAAATAAATAATTGCCTTTAGGGCAAGATTATTAAAAAAAATAATAATAAAATAAAGACATTCTGTCCATCTACAAATACAAAAAAATAAATAAATAAAGAGTCACTGGAAAGAATTAGAGGAAATAGTACCTAATACTCACACAGGAACAGAAATAGTGCCCACATCCACCAATCAAACTGGAAAACCTCATAACTCACAGAGCATCGGTGGAGTACTAGGAAGGTCCTTGCCTCTGAGTGGGGAATAATTAGCCCCAGATTAAATGAAGCTCTAGTTCCACCTAATGAACGTTAAAGATAAGACCTAAAAGCAGACTATTTTCAAGTTTTATTTGTACCCCCAGAACATAGCTCAAGAATGTTTATAGGAAGTAAAAATGTCCTGTACCCAAGAAGGTAAAATTCATTGTGTCTGGCATCTAATAAGACATTACAAAGCATAAACAGAAATGGGAAAATATTGCCCACAATGCAGCTTTAGAAATAGCAAGCAATTGACATATATGGCAGAACTAGAAGATAAGGATACTGAAACAGGTTTTATATTAGCATCTTTATGTTCAAAAAGTTAAGGGAGACACTAAAGATATATATATATATATATTAAAAAAAGATTCAAACTGAACTTAAAGAGATAAGAAATCACAGTGAAATGAATTGATTTTTCTATTGTTGTGTGACATATTATCAATTTGACACCTCAGAACAATATCAATTTATCAGTGCACAATCCCATAGGTCAGAAGTCTAGGAGAGCTTGGTTGAAATCTATAAAAAGGATCTAACAAAGCTAAAATTATGGTGTTAGTTGACATAAGTTCTTATCCAATGTCTCTGAAAAAAATGAATAATTTCTAAGTCCATTTCAATCATTAACAAAATCTAGTTCCTTGTGGATATAGGGCTAAGTCCCCATTTTCTTGTTAACTATCAACCAGTTGTCACTCTTGGTAGCTGAGGGCCACTTTCAGATTTTTTGAGGTGCCCTGCTCTGTCTTCAAGCCAGCAATATTCATTAAATCCTTCATGTGCTTCAAATTTCTCTCCCTCTCCTGCTATCATCCTGGGAAAAAAAAATCTCTCCTTTTAAAGGCTCCTGTAATTATACAAGCCTACCAAGATGATCTTCCACTCAATTGATTCAAGTTCAACTAACTAGTAAACTAAATTACATCTGAAAAGTACCTTTTGCCAATAAAACATTACATAATTGGGGACTGATATCTCAACATAGTCGCAATTCTGGAAACTAGGGTAAAAAATCTTGGTGGGGAGAGACATAATTTTAGAATTCTGCCTATCACATATGAGATGTAAAATGCACTGTGTGCAACTAAAGGAATATTAAAGTTGTAGGAAGAAAAGGGTAATGAATTTGAAAAAGTATTATAGAAAATATCCAAAATGAAACACACAGAGAAAAATATATGTTAATAAAAAGCAAAAATAGAGAATCAATGAGTTCTCGGGACAACTTCAAGAGGCAGGGGAGCTTTGAAGTAATAATGACTCAAAAAATCCATCATTGATGAAAACTATATAAGTCTACAGTTTCAAGATCAATGATTATTGAGCACAAGAAACATGAAGAAAATTATGCCAACATATGTCATAATCAAATTGTGCAAAACTAGTGATGAGAAGAAAATCTTAAAAGCAGAGAAAGAAAGATATATTATTTACAGGTGCAGGTAAGAATGAGAGGGTTTTTCTCATTGGAAAAATGTAAATAAAAAGCCAGGAGAGCAACATCTTTAAAGCATAGAGAAAAACGTCAGCCTAGAATGATATTCCCACCAAACATTACTTTTAAAAAGGCAGTGGCACCCAGATGAAGCATTTTATGTCCTGGGGCACAGAGTATGACAAGCACAGTGATCTAAGGATGAAAAACTTGATGCAGAAAGTGCTGATTTCAGAGCCATGTAGTTATTACCTGCTCAGTCCATACCACTAACATGGATGGTTGAGATACCACTGCCTCTTTCCCGACTTGGCTCTGTTCTAAATTCTGATCTTCTACATATTCATCTGATTGGCACAATTTAAATTGCATCCCAAAGCATCCAGTGTTTGCAGTCAAGGAAGACACAAAGAAGTTTGAAATAGATGTTGAACAATTATTTGTATGTTCCATGTTAACAGAAGAAAATACTAGGAAATTCAATATAGTGGATAAGAAGGAGCAAAGGGGTCAGTAGTAGGCAACAGAGTTGGAGGAAAAGCCAGAGAAGGTGCTGATATCCCTCCTTATACCTCTGAAACACCTGGGTAACTTTGTAAATCCTAGTATATACTTTCCTATGTCAGTGCAAATGTCCCTGGCACACTGTTGATGACACATATTGGAGTCTAGGTTCTATTTTTATTCTTTGGCACATCAGCCTCTCTCACCTAGGGAGGCAGTCATCTTGTTCTTTGCACAACCTAAAGAACCTCCTCCAATATCTATAACATAATAAGTTTTATACATATATTCATGGAATTAAACTTCATTTGTTGCTTAATTCATTTATTCAGTAAATATTCATGAAGGTCCTATATGACAATGTGCAAAGAACCGTTGTGCAAACTTAAGCTAGAACAACGAACAAATTAGATAAATTCTTTAGCCTCATAGAAAAAACTAGCGAAAAAAGAAAAAAAAATTAATAGTTATCAGACAATATTAAAACTGTCCTTAAGAAAACTAAAATTGGATAAAGAAATAGAGCAACATGTGGGTTGCTCACTTATTTAAGATGAGATGATCAGGAAAAGCCCCTTCGAAAAGGTGACATAGGGGTCAACAGGGGTCTGCATGGAGGGAGAAAATGAGCCATGAAGCTAGTGATAGTGACAAGAGTAGCAAGTGCAAAGATCCTGAGACATGAATATCTTTGGCAAACTTGGAGCAACAAGGAAGTCAACGTGGTGCGTCAGATAGAGCAAAGGGGAAAGTGGTAAGCAGTGGGGTTGGAAGGGTAGTCACCGAAGGCTCTCAGCTCTCATTGTGCCTCTGAAACACCTGAAAAGCTTTGACAATTCACAAATATTCAGGTCCCAAACCAGAGATTTGATTTCAGTTGGTTTGTGGTGATACCCACACCATAATAACTTCATTGCTCCCCAGGTGATTCTCATGTACATACATTTTTGGTAACTAATGACATGGAGCCTTGTAGGTCACAGTGAAGACTTTCTACCAACTGTGATGAGAAGCCATGGTAAAGGAGTGAAATGATCTGGCTTATGTTTTGAAAAAACCACTCTAGCTGCTCGCTGGTGCAAAAAAGCAAGAAAGGGGGCAAGAGTAGAAATAGGGTGCTGTTAGGCCATTTCAATAGTCCAGGAAAAAGAATGTAGTGAGTTAGACGATAGCAGGAGAGTCAAATTTGAAATGGCCAAATTTGTAACATATTACAAATGTAGCACCAACCGGATTTGCTGGTGAATTAAACATAAGATGTAAAAAATTCTATGACACCTTGGGAGAAAACATGATGACTCAGTTTGGGCCCTGAGCACGTAAATGTAAGATGGGGAGGACCATTGGTGGAGGGATGGAAAAAGAAGAGTTTTGAGAGAGAAATCTGAAATGATGCAAAATAAGTATAAAAATGTTGGCATCAACAATTTTCCGCCTTTTTAAAAAAAAACTTACTTTCCATCTTGTCTATCCTGATTCTCACCCCTGTCTAAACTACAAATTGTTTCTCATCTATTTTGTGGATCCAAAGTTCAAAATATTTCTCTGTTATAATATTATCTTATTATAAGACTATATACCTAAACAGGAATTTTAAAGATTAAGGAAAGACACATCTGACTATGCATGCAACTTCCAAAATGACATTACAAACTTATCTACAAGGAAGGTTTTAGCTCTTGTCTATGTACTCTTCAGTGTAAGTTGGCAGTTAAAATTCTGTTCATCCAAATTCCTTACAAGGGATAAACACTGATGTTTTTAGGGTTCAGGTCAACTGAATTTCTAGAGGTATTCAATCTTCATTAACATTCTTGAATATAATATGATTGGAAAGCTTTTGCAAAAATCAAACATATTTATTTTTATGTTATAGTCAAATACAAACTTCTGAGCTTTCTGGTCATTTTGGCATGAGATTTTATGAGATGTCTGTTATGTAATATGAATGTTTAAGTTTTTCTAGTGGTTGGTTTTTCTAGTCTGGCATTACTTTAACATATCTATTTGAAAATACTCTTTTCTCTGCAAAACATCTTAAAATAACTTTCCTCTCCTTAACTCCAAGTTGGCACTGGATTGCCAATGCTTCAACATTACTCATTTCTATTTAAAAGAATTTTATTATTTAAATTAAGAGATGTTTGTCAAGTTTTCTTTATCAAAACAACAAAATGTTAAAACGGAAAAATAAAGACTTTAAAGGAATATTTAAAATAATAAGTATAAGGCTAAATTAATATTAAAATTATTTTATAAATATAAATTATAGAATAGCTGGTTTTAAATATCACTTTTCACATTCTATAATGCTATCAACAAACCCTTTATAGTTAAACAAGAAACGTTATAATATCACAACTAATTTATTAGAATATATTATTTCAGAAAAAAATACTGAGGCCCACCACCCTGGGTTTTTAACTTAATGGGAGAGTCTAGAGAAAAAAATTAAATGTCATAACAATACCATTGGTAACAGTTTGAGTATATGTAACAAAAGTTAATAGAATGAGAAAGGGTCTTCATACATTGAAAAGGTATTGCATGCAAGTAAAAATGGACAAAAAAATCTGGTTAAAAATATTGATTCAGACGTGAGGAAACTGGGCTTGCAAATAAAGCTTTAAGAAAAGAGAATGTCAAAGAAGGACATTTAAGCTCCTCTTGATTCAAAGATCAGAAATACATTTTCCTTTTATGATTGTGAGCTTCTGAACAATGTTTTGCTTGCCAGCAAAACTGAAAGTAAAGAGAAAAAATGTTTCAAAGTGACAAAATTTTCCGAGTGATATCATAGATTGATCCAAAATACAGCACTATTTTTATTTCAGAAAAAAATTAATCTAGGCTAATTTATTTACTACTTTATTTTTCTGCTAAATTCTTTTGTCTTTAGTTGTTTAAAATGTTTTTGAAGCATTGCTCAATTACATCAGCAGTAAAAATCAAGTGTTAATGTGAAAAATTAATGTTTATAAAATTAATTTATAATTTTACTAAAATTGACAAGCTTAATTTTTTGTAAAAATTTAATAGCTCACTAAACTTTTCTGACTTTTTCTGCCCTGACTTTATCTTGCAGGATGGTTGATATGATGGGAGTTACTTGGCCACTGAAGTGGAATCAATTAGTGAAAGTAGAAGCAGAACTTCTAATCCAATTATTATTTCTCTAACATTAAAAATAAAAATTAATATTTACTAATAGTTAATAAAAGGATTAACACTCTCTCATTTGGATCTGATAAGAGGAAGTTACCTCTCCTACATAATATGTGAGGTATTCTGTGGGAAAAGGCAGGGAAGAGGGCAGGTTCCATACATGGAATTGTTGAAGGTGGCATCCTTATTCATTTGTTCACTTTCAGCGTGTTGGCATACATTGTAGATCATGTGTTTCTGATGTGTATTTGTGTGTTTATAAATTATATTATCTAGTCTTGATAATCAATCTAACCTTTATAACACATACGTGTAGCTTTAAAATTATTCTTGCAAGACATCAACTATAGATTGGACATAGTAATAACATGAAAAATCAAACAATAAAAAAATGGCAGACTGATGCCTTCTCTAACTTATAAGGAGTTCCTCATCAATCACATATAAAGAAAAAAAAAAGAAAGAAAGAAACTTCTAGTCACATCTGACAAAACGGAGGTCCCCCAAAATTTAAATTACCAAGTAGACTATTTGAAAAAGAATATATGTCCACTACCATTACCAACAATCATAATTCTAAGAGAATAATATGCACAAATATAGTTAGGTTTTCATTCACTTAACAAATATATATTGAACACCTATTACGTACCTAGAAGCCTCTGGATGTCAGAAAAATAGCTGTCAGTAAAATAGCAAGATCCCTGTTTCACAGAATTTAGATTCTAATGCAGGAGAAAAGACAACATGTGAAATGAAATATAAGTAAAACATAGAATGCTAGTAAATTATAATCATGTTATAGCACAACACCATCATCATTAGCAAGACAATTAACAATTAAGTGTCTAGAATGCAAATGCAACCTACTATAATTTAAGAGCAGAAAATTTCTACCATTTCTAAAAAAAAAAAAAAAAAGTTAAAATAGCATTTGCTGGACTTTCCTCTTATTCATCTTTCAATTATGTTTGTACATGTTGTGATGATTGCATGAACAGTTTTCAATAAGTGAAGAATATACTTAGTTAAATGTAGTTACAATGCAAGAAACAAAGAGCTCTATAAAAATTACTTATTATGATTTTCACTGTCATTATTACATGCATGCACCTACATATATATATTTCCTATAAATAAATATGCATATCGGGGCAAAGCTCAAAGGATTTTTACTGCCCAGTCAAAGAGTTTGAAAGCCATTGCCCTAAGTAATAAAGATCCACCAGAGATTTGTGACTACTATAGTTAATATGATTCATTTTTTGAGAAAATTATTCTTGAGAGACCAAGAGTCAAGGAAGAGATCACAGTATCTAAACCAGAAGACCACAAAAGAATAAAGAAAAATTCTTTAAAAATGTTTTTTAAAAAGTTTAGGTGATAAAACTGACAGACATTTGGGATTGCCAGAATAGAGGATTCAAAGCTAGGAAATTCAGGATGGCTATTGAGAAATGGACTTCATCTGTTTAATTTTGGTAGAATAACTTTTCATGAAAAGCTGAAAAGTTTAGTTTTGGACTTTTCCTAATATAATTTACTTGCTAAACCTCCAACAAGCAACCTGAAACACGGGAATGAAGTTCAGCAGAAAACGAAGAACTGGATATGTATCAGAGAAATCGTCACCAAAGAGAAAAAGATTTTTCAATTGTAGGAACAGTAGAGATTGCCTAGGAAAAGTGTGAAGAGAGCTGAGAATACAGCCCTTGAAGACCACGGACAAAGGGGAGATCAGAGGAGAGAACTATAAAAATGTATTAGGAGTCATCAAAGAAGACGGCCCAAAAAGCGTTGTGATCTGAAATGCTGGAACCCAAAAAGTTTGAACCTAGAGAGGAAGGAGGGACTTCTGAGAAGGGCAAGGTGGGGGCTCGGAATATCTCCAAATCCCTTCACAAAAGAGTAATGTAAGGAAAGGGGAGAGGGGAAAGATAGGGGAGGTAAGAGAGACAAGAGGGGAGAGATCATCTACAAAAGGGAATCCTGCCCCTTCTCCTGCCTTCCCCACCTCACCACCTCACCCCAGCAGCCTGGCCTGGACTGTAGGTGTTTAGGAAAGCAGTAGGGGCAGAGACCCTTGTTGTTGGGCTGGAAACCCCAAAGCAGCCTACCAGGGGCCACACAAACCTGCAGGATCCTCAGGCTCTCACTAGGGCCTTCCTGGAACCCACTAGGGGCCATGGAGAGGCAGAAGATGGGACAGGGAAGGGGTGACCTGAGTGACCCCGACTCAGAATTCTCACCCAAACTCCTTCAAGGTGAACAAATCCACAGAGTGAGGTAATGCCTGGGAAAGGTGCAGAAAGGGCACCCTGGGGATGAAGAAGAATGGAGGCTCAACTATTCATGAAGGAGGAACTTGGAAAAGGCTCCATAGAGATTCCATATATTTTTAATGCCTGGCAACAGCCATGAGGCTGGGGAAGCTTTCCCGGCCCGCTCCCACCTCCCACCATGGAACTCCTAGAGTACAGGAAAACCCATCACGTTTTGCCCTGAGTAACAGAAGCAGATTGTGCTGGAACCCTCTGAAAATATAAGAAAAATTATATACTGAAGCAATACCACATACCAGAAAAAAATAAAATAAAATATGTATGGTCACAAAGAGACTGAGTTCTGTCATCTAACATCCAAAATGAGATTAAAAACAAATTAAGAAAATGAGAGAAATTGTGAAGAAGCAGCATAATTTAAATACAGAACATTCACAAGTGAAATGTGAAAACAGGAAGATGGAAAACCAGAATGGAACGCCTTCATAGACTCCAAACAGATGGGAAAGAACCGCAGTGGCAGGTAGGAATGCTGGAGACCAATGCCATGACATCACCCTTCTGTTTCCAAGCTGGTTCTCACTCAGAGAACAAATCAGGGCTAAGTATGAAGCTGATGATGTGCTCTAACCTGGGCTCACCCTGTCTGCTTTGGCTTGTCTGCACTTAGAGCTTTTTCTGTCTTCTGTATCACTCCTAGGTTTTCCTTCTTACTCTCACGTACCCTCCCTGACACACTTGGCCATTTTCCACAAGTGTCTGCAAGACCTGTGGTGTCCACACTCTCCACAGACCATGAAAAGCCTTAACCTTGGCACCCTTGTGGTTTCTTTGGAAATCTCCCATCCCACCTCAAGCAGTAAGTGTTTCAGACTTGATACAAAATGGCACATGACAATTGATCAAGTTTCTTCTAGCAAACAATCTTTGGGCAAATGAGATAAATGAGACCTGCAAAGCATCACCTTCCTATCACATGAATGGGTTTTAAAAATGGGGGTCAGGAACATTGAATTGACAATAAATAAACAGTAAAGGAAATAATTAAGTCCAAATGCAGTGTGTAATATATTTAGCTACTTGTGCTCTCCTGTCAGTTGACAATGAGAGGAAAGTGGTAGTATTATGAAGTTCCAAGCAGCCCTGCAATTCCAGAGGGAAGCATTCTCTCCCTGAAATCAGCAGAGTACTTTGTTGCCAAAAAATGTGGTGAGCTAAAAAGGCTAGGAAAAGTCACTGGAAAGAAAACATTTAAGCAAATAAGGAACAATGCCATCACACGTTTTAAGAAAGAAACATCTTTGATTTTATAAATCAAGTTGTAGAAATCTTAATTACCATTTCCGTTCTGTCCTTTGTTTTTAAAACTTCATTCTCAATTTTCTCTTAGGGTTATAGAAATCACCTTGACACAAAGCTAGGGTGAGTTAGCAAGACCATAAATCTGAGCTTAATATCTGAACCGGCGTTTCTAAAGCCTTAGGAATTTTATTCTAAAGATGACAGCATGTCCTCCCAAATGGCTCCCCTGCCACCATGGGAAAGAGAGCCTGACCTCTAAGGATTAAAACTGGTGACGATGAGCTTCCACTTTGCTCATAAAAAATCTAAGTAAAGTTCAGAGAGCATAAGCCAACACTGAAAAAATAAGATGGCCTTTCTGATCACACTGCAGAAACTGAGCAGGAGGCTCAAGGCCCTCTGCAATCAGGTTGCAATAGTACATTCTGCATGTGTTAATGAAAAAAAAAAAGACTAACAATTTATTTAGTAGAATAAATAGTTATGAGAATGGTATCAAAATTCAGACCAGACAATGGCTCAGTTAGTTGGGATGGGGGCAACAGGGGGCTGGTGTGCAATCATAGTGGTTTTATATAGTTCATTTCCTACATAAACAAATTTGGATGTGGGAGAAAGTCAGTGGTGACAGACCGTTTCTATAGTAATATTCTAATAGCTCCAAAACCTCCTGGGGAAATTATTTCTCTCTCTGCTCTATCTAGTGGTATGTGGAACCAATCACATCCAAAATAACACACAGAATGGCACAAAATGTAAGCTCAGAGAGAACAGATGTGTCACCTGGCTACCCTTGCTCCTAAGGAAGAACTAGAAAATTGAGCCTGTTTTGCAGCAACTTTTGTCCACTGATTAGAGCCAAAGACGGGAGGAAGAACAATCTATCATTCTTCTTATTTCTGTTATTAGTAAATCTGAGAAAAGAACAAATACTCGCAACTGGAGCCAGGAATGGAGAGCTGTAATAAGCGAGCCATTATAAAAGGACATCTTTCCCTCCAAGGGCTTCCCTTCTAGCTTGTAGCTCCAGGTGTCTCCCTTTGGTCTGAAGGTCTTTATGCAAAAGACAGTCATTATTGTATGGAGCTGGCTTCTAAAGCTGTAGTAAATTAATACAAACATTATTAATATATAAATAAAATATCCCTCATTGTGGCTTGAAATTAACTGGATTTTATTTCAGGCCCTTCTGTTTAATTAAATCAGAACACTGCTTGCAAAAAAGCTTTTCCCAAAGTAAGTATGGTAAGGGCAATTACTCTGTTCTGCTGCAACCCATTGCAGGTGAAAAGCAAAGAGAACGCCCCCCTGCCAGAGGACTGTTTATTTTGTGTTTAAATTTAATTAAAGCCAACTCATGTTTCCAACTGCCCTAAGACACCCAGAATTTCCAGAATAATCTTACTGTTTTGAACTCGACAGGGAGCCTAGTTGGAGTGGACATTGCTTTCCTTTAAATTAGAATTAGGAAATGCTTTGCAGCTTTTCAATAACCTGGGGAATCAGAATGTGTCTAGTACAGATTGTCTAGCGGTGAGATTAAAGCAGGAACATGCAAGTCTTTAGTCAATACTAGTTTTAATGCAAGCTATGCATCTGGTGATGTAACCATAAGCAGCAAGTAGTGTAAAAGAAATGCAAAAGAATCTATTGTTAATTACTCTCAAATGCAAACACAGTCTTTATCAATAACAGAAGAGTTTGTTCTGACTTGGAGAGACAGAGGAGGAGGAAATGAAGGGACTCCTTCAGTCAACACACTGTACTTTTTTGTCCTAAGAATATGCATGAATATATTAACAGCATGGAAGCAAGCTAGCAATGTCATTATCCACAGGAGTGTGGAAAGTGTGTGAAAACTGTTCAAGTCACTCAGGAAATTCAGGTTTGTACAAGATTGCAAACAGCTCTTCCCTCCCCCATATAGAGCATGAACATCTTTGCACTAATTATCAAGGCATAGAAATACAGTCGTGGCATCAAGTACAGACTATAAATATGGGCTCAAAAACAAGATTCCCAGGAAACAATTTGTGCAAACACAGTTTAGCCTGTCACTAAGTAGAAAACCCAGCTAGTACCTCCTTGTACTTAAGCCATGAGACAAGAAAATCAAACACAATGGATTTTGTAAAATCCCTAAATGAAAGCTTATATCCCTTTCTTTGGGGAATGCAATGAAATAAACCATTGACTTTTTTTTTTTTTTCTTTTTATCCCTAACTCAGCCAGCATTCAAAATGCAGTACGCTGCAGGATATTTATCCCACTATCCTTTGCCCAAATACAGATTTCCATAAAATCAATTAATCTTTGGGGTGGAAGGGTCTTTGGAGGTCATGAAACCTGACCTCCCACCCAACACTCCCACAGGCAGAAGATTATCTAGCCTGTGCTCCCCACTGGGGAGCTCACCACTGTTCAAGGCAGCTCCTTCCACTGATGAATAGCGACAGTTATTAGAACGTTCTAATATTGGGCTGAAATCTGCCCTCTGGTAATTTCCACCCACTAGTCCCAGTTTTGTCCTCTGAAGCATGTCAGAATCTAACCCCTCATCATCACCATGACAACTCTTCAAATATTTGAAGGCAGTGAAAACCTCCTTCACCCAGGCCGTACATTCTCAATTTCCACACCTTTTCATTTAGAGCAGACTCTTTATTTCCCAGGACACTAGTCTTTGACTTTGTTCTACATGGTCAATGTCAGTGTTAAAATATACTTATCAGAATACAAGACAGTGTTGCATTTAGGGCCTGGTACAGAGGCTTTTGCCCTTTCTGGGGAAACATGATTTCCCTACATGAAAACAGAAATTTTATTCCATGTCCCTAGTAACACCTGCACCCAGAAACATGGAGATCATGTTCAACCCTGACATTCCAAGTGGAAGGTTTTCAGAGTAAACATTAGATTATATTTGGCTTCGGTCTCAATAAATGGTCTCAAGGACATATTTTGGGAGTATAGAAGATATAAAATATTTACCTCTAACAGAAAAAAATAAGCAAAAGCATAAATACACAACAAATGAATAGAGGAAGGAATAAGATATAGAAGATTATCAGATATGGAGGAAGAAAAGGTCACTTCCCAGAAGCAGGTTGCAAAGGGTGCCTGGAAGAGGTAGGAATCTAGGGATTTTGAAGGGTGAATGAGACTTTAATAAACAGAAGCACAGTAAGGGAGTGAGAAATTCCATAATAGAATAGACAACTGGGGAAAAGGACTAAAGGAAAAAAAACATATGATCCCTACAGGAAAATAGCTCAATCAGACTGAAATGCATACAGCTAGGAGGGAAGGAATGGGAAATAAATCCATTTGAGGAGTTGGATATTTCTTAACACAATGTTTACTAACTGTGCTACTTTATATAAATATGACAAATCTCGGGGTCATTTCTAATCACTTTTTTACTCAATCTAAAGTTCTCTAAGAAATTTGTTTCCCTATTCATAATATATTCTAATAGAATTTGCCCACTCCAAAACCACAGGCACAGTATAAATGAATATTTTGGTAAACATAATAACAGCAAAAATATTTTATTTTCTTTAGTGCTTTTCATAGTCCAGGCAAGGTACTAAGTGCTTTTACCCAAATTAGTTCATTTAACATATACAACGTCCAGATGAAGTATGAACTGTAATTTTCTTTTTCTTAATGAAGGTACTGAGGCACAAACAGCTTATGACACTGGCCAAAAATCACACAGTTTGTATATAAGTGGTAGAGTTAAGATTTGAACTTGGAGAGTTTGGCTAGAGTTAATCTGTCATACCATGCTGCCTCTTCACTTTAAATTGTGGTTCCTTTTCCTAACAACCTGTTTATAACTTCACTAATTTAAGCTTTTTAAAAGTTGTTTTTAGCCTACAGGATGAGCTAATACAACTTTTTTTTTTTTTTTTTTTGGTTTGAATCTATCTCTTGCCTTCCGGAACTCTAAGACTATTCTGGATGCTGATTAAGGGGCTCATTTAGCATGTTGAATCCCAAGAACTCTGAATCATCCTAGAGAACAAGTCATATCTTTCTATGGCTAACCAAAGGAAAACTTGCCTTTGGTAAAAATCTGCCTATGGATCTTACACGATTCCCCTCCTTCCTCTGCTAAAGCACTTCCATAATTAAGGGGAGACTCATCTTGTAGCCATCAGCTCCTGCTTCCCGGACCAGGATGGCTCACAGCTGAACCACCCTGGACAGATCAAAATGTAGCCTGACGTTCAAATCCCTGGAAAAGAAAATTCCTCAGCCACCCCCAGGTGACAAGTCCCCGCCTGATCACCTGGAGCAAGGCCATTCACCATGTCAGGAAGTTATTTACACACTTCCAGCCGCACTGCTTTGTCCCGATGTTCTGAGGGGCCATGATCCCTGGGAACCTGCTTTGTTCTGGGGAAGCTGGCGGGATCACTTAATTGGATTGTGACTTGTTTTCTGCTCCTGGCTCCTCTGCCATCCAGGAGACTTGCTGATGCTGGCAGAGCAGAGCAGGTGCAGGAGATTCTGAGGAAGTGCCCCCTCTAGAGCGAGCTCTTCTCACCATCCACCAAAGAGCAGCTGGGGTGCAGCTCCAACCTTCACTTATCTGCAAGAGAGCTCTCCTGATGTGTCCTCTGCTTCCTCTGCATATCGGCTAAGGCTTCTGCTCTGACTGTCTGACCCCAAAGTGAAGTCTTTGGGGGACTTCACTTACTCTTCAAGTTCTCAGGAACTTGATGTGCTAGATGATTCCTGGGTAAGAGAGCCCCAAGGTCTGAATTTTCATGAAACTTCAATACCCTGGCAGTAAACTGGCCCTCCTAAGCCTTCCAGTCAGCAAGGATAGAAGCAGGGGACATAGCTATCCCTCCTTTTCTTTCTTTTTTTGACCCACAGATTCTCCTGGAATTGCTAGGTGTTAGGTAATTATCCCAACATCAGTAACTAAACTCTAACCTTAACCCTAACCCTAACTCTAACTTTAAAGTCTCAAATCATCAGTCTCTCTTGATACCAACCATCCCCTAGCTGTATATTACTCTGGAGGTGGTAGAGTGCTTTCACTTCACTAGCCTTCATTCATTCAGCAAACATATTGGCATAGACCAAGTTGCTCCAGGTTCTGTAGTGATTACTTAGGGGCACAAAGATAAATGCATCCCTGCCTGTACCCTCCAGATGCTCATAACCTAGTAGGACAAACCAGTTTTAAACATTGAGTGTATAAACCCTATGCCTGAAGTGATGTGCTCATATGCTATCATAATGTACAGCAAGAAGTAAATAAGTGCCCAGAGAAATTGGAAGATGTGAAATTTAAGTTTATCTTTAAAAATGCATAGGAGTATGCCAGGAAGATAAGGGGAAATAGAATAATCTTATCCAAGGAAGCAACATAAACAAGATATCAATGTATACTTGTTAGATGCCACAGAAAAATAGATCACTATCCAGAGGGAAAAAAAATATATCACTATTAAGAGAGTGGGTCTAGAGGCTGGGGTTGTAGTTCAGTGGTAGGGCACTTGCCTTGCATGTATGAGGCACTGGGCTCAATCTTCAGCACCACATAAAAAATATTAAATGAATAAAATAAAGGTATTGCATCCATCTACAACTTCAAAAAATTTTAAAAGAGAGGAGAGAGAGAAAGGGTCTACCACAGTAGTAAGGATTGAGGAAGGAGGGAGAGAGGACTAGAGAGAATAACCTGAACATCAGGTTGGGACAGAATGTGAAGGCCAAGCCAAGGAACTTGGTTTCACTCTGTGAGTCACAGGGATCAAATAGAGCCAGGAATTTTTTCTGTGTTAGAAAAATCCCCCCAGTATGGAAAAAAATATTAAACACTCAAGGTTCCCCCTAGCTACAAATGGGGAGGAGGTTATAGGGAGAAGATAGTATCTGCTTCTTGGAGCAGAGAAATCAGTCTCCTCTGGGCCCAAAGGCAGGATGACATCATGGAAGAGTGAGATTTCACCTCAATAGAAGGTGCCTACAAGGATAGAATAGAAATGTCACAGGTCCCCTTACTGTACTAAGGGAGTCCTATTGTCCAGGTTGAGCCCCGTGCCTTTTTGTATCCTCTGAGGAAATGTCAAGTCTATAGGACTCATGAGAAGCTTCTATAGGAGAAAGCACTTATAAAAGATGACCCACTGTATTTCAGGTTCCTCTTAAGTCTGTCTGGAATCACATATAATGCTAAGGGCATTCAAAGGAATTCTCATAAGGAAAGCCCACTATGATCTTATTGTTGTGTATGAGATATACAATATGGGGTTTTTAATTTTTATTTGTTCTCAGTAGTCATACATGACACTAGAATGCATTTTGACCCACTGTACACAAATGGAGCACAACTACAATATGTTTTTTTTTTAAGTTTTGGTTAAGGTATGACATGAAGATTTGTGGCTAATATAAAATAGAGCTAAGAGTCAGCAGGGCAAATATTTATCAAGTCCCTCTCATATGCCAGAGCTGAGGCCACAGCAAAGATCAAATTTATTTGAAGGCCTTACTAGCTTGCCAGAAGAGTTATCATTACTAATCATCTGTTCTGTCAGACTTCATACTAGCTGCTGAATTTAGAATCTAATTCTCACAACCACCCTACCAAACAGGTATTAGCAATCCCATATTTTTAGACATTGAAAAGGAAGCACAAAGGGTGGTTAACTTATCCAGGGTCATAGTGCAGGAGGACCATAGAGATGGAACTGGATTCCACAGCCATGTGCAAGGTCCACATCTTCTCCAATGAGCATGGTAAAAAGACAACAGACTCAGGGTGTGGCTCTGGACAATCATATTTTTAAAACCCATTATTTCTAAGTAAAGCCATGTCCACTTCAGTATCTTCCTAACTCTCTTCCAGAAAGAAAAAGAAAGGGGGTTCCAGACCTTGGGAGGCCAAAGTGCCTCACCTTCCAGCCTTTAGAGCTTCTTTCTTTTGGGTAATAACCCAGAGCAGCATCCCCCAGAGAGTGTTTGGGGAAACATGGAGCTCCTGAGACACAACATTTTTAAAAAGAAAAACATATTTAGTTGTGTGGGAAATACAAAACCCACTTGCCCTTAGAGATCTTTTTCCATAGAACACTAAGAACCCTGAAGAATCAATAGCTCAAGAACACTTGGTGATACAGACTGACACCACCCAGTCCCTGCCTCTCCTGAGACAACCCAATTATCAGGGCATGGAGTTTCTCAGGCAGTAATTCAGCCTGAGAGTCATTTATAGGCAGTGTGGGTGTCAAGAAATAGAAAGGCTTCCACAAGCCAATGACTGATTGGGTGAGTCCTTTGAATCCTTTGAGCCTCAGTTTCCTCATCTATGAAACGGAGGAAGCACAAGTCTGTCTTTGGAATTAACAAAACAACACACTGAATGGGTTAAATGTATCTGTGTGACTTATAGTAAGATTTAATGAGGGTTAGCTATTACTTTTTGAAAGTATATTAAATGCCAACAGTGAAACTACATGAGACTTGTGAAAATACTCTGTAAATTATATAGCACTATATAACTGTCAGTTGTTATTATTATCAGAAACTTCGTCATCTCTGTAAGATGTAACAATCCAGTTATGTCCTCCGTGGTCACAGAAAGTATCAACTTGGTTGTGGAAGGTTGATTACTCGGCTTGTTAAGGTTTCATTATCCCTGTGGTTCTGACCTGCAATGGGAAAAAATAACATACTCCTTTCCCCCTCTACAAATGGAAATTACTTTTCAAGAAGCCTCTTCCTTTTGGAATGAAAAGCAAAGCAGAGAAAGTACTTGGGTAGGAGTCTTTGCAATAAAAATGATAGAAAAAAAAAATTGCAGCAGATCGTAAGAAAGATTAAAACAGTAATCCACAGGATCCTTAGAATTTTTTGTTCAAGTAGTCAATTTCTAGCTAAATGACATCATGCTGGAATTTCAAATGTCATGTAAAAACTGGAAGTACTGAAAAATAATATCCACTGTGTGGATATTCCACTGCTTATAGGCATGAAGCTTTTGGAACTGGCTGGTGAGAAGCCCTGTCTTCTGCAGCAGTATTTTAGTCAGCATTTTTTGCTGCTGTGGCCAAAAGATCTGATAAGAGTAATTATAGAGGAGGAAAAAATGTATTTTAGGCTTACAGTTTCAGAGGTCTAAGTCCATAGACAGCTGACTCCATTGCTCTGGGCCGGAAGTGAGGCAGAATATCATGGTAAAACAATGTGGAGAATGAAAGCTGCTCAGGACATGGCCACTAGGAAGCAGAGAGAGTCTAATCTCTGCTCACCAGGTTCAAAATATATTCCAAAGGCATACTCCCAGCAACCCATATCCTCCAGGCATACTCTACCTGCCTATAATTACCACTCAGTTGATCCATTCAAGTGGATTAATGCACTGATAAGGTTAAGGATCTCATAGGCCAATTATTTCACCTCTAAACTTTCTGGTATCATCTCACACAAAAACTTTTGAGGGAAAACTAATATCTAATCCATAACAAACAGTCTCTGATGAACAGGTTTCTCATGCAAGCAGGAGCTTTTGGATGCTTCCTTTTCCAATATGTTTTATTTATTCTTCTGGATTTTTAAAAGAAGATGATGGTCTTAACACAAACCTGGCAAGTTGGTCATAACTGGGTACAATCCAGGCACCTGGAAGAGTTTAGTGTCCTTCCAAAACAGGCTAACTGCCTAAGAAAGTACCCTGGGTGTGCTGGAAGAAATTGGCAGTGCACACTGTGAACATGTGTATACCATCATACGTTTCTACCTGACTGTAGGTATCTGATCCATGAGCATAATCCACCACCTGGATGCTCTATCCCCATCTGAGGACTTCTGGGTTTGTGTGAAGGGAATGAAAACAGAAACAAGATCCCCCAACTATGGTCCTCTTGCCCCTCTGCCGCAGTCTGGCTGGGCACAAAATCACGAGCCACTCAAGCAGGAACAAACTTTATTTTTTGAAACTGCCGCCAATGCCCCGTAAGCACCCGGGAAGATTGCCGATCTACGCACGGGCGTTCTCCCGGATCCCAAGAGGAAGTTCCTCCTCCGGAATTCCCTCCTACTGCACTTCCCCAACCAATGGGAACTCTCCAGGAGTCCTGTAGCAGGCCGAGGTGGACAGCAAGAGTCCAATATCCATATGAATGCAAATCTTAACATAATCATATCATCTCAATGGCTAGCTGGCGGTCACCTTTCAACCAAAAATGCCATGCATCATATTACTTGGCTGTGGCTCTTAGCACCCCTCCATCTCTTCTCCCTTCTCCTAAACTATTTCTCACTCTCACTTTCTCATTCTCTTTGTCTTTCTTCAAAAGAAAATAATTTACCTATGTTAACACTTTCCAGTTCACTAGGCCATTTTTACAGTTGCCCCTAACACATGGGCTTGGGACCTCAGATGGACCAGTGTGTGTTTGCATCTAGCTCTTGGGAAGGTGGGGGTTACCTAAGGCCATCCTGTTACTAAGAAACAGAACTAGACTTTGAACCCAGACACTTGATTCCCTGGATGCTTTTACCATACTTCTTTGTCCTTTATTTTTCATCCTATCTTCTACACAACCCAAGAAATGGGTTTCTTAGTAACATAGAGAATAATTCTGCTATAAGATTTGCTTTATTTCTGGCTCTGGTGGCCAAGAACTGACATGAATCCTACCATTCCACAATGGCCAGAGTGATGGTTACATATACACAAACACACACGTATACATACTTATGTATGATACACATTTATGTATACATATCAGACATATAAATATATATACATAATATATGCTATATATGTACATTATAATATACATAATGTTAGGTACATATATTCACATATGTGTAGATGTACAGGTATTTTAAACTAGATATGTTTTTTATATGTTTTTGGTTGTAGATGGACACAATACCTTTATTTTATTTTTATCTGATGCTGAAGATCGAACCCAGTGCCTTCCACATGCAAGGAGAGAACTCTACCAATGAGCTACAACCCAGCCCTGGGATATGATTTTTAATCCGATGAAATTATAGATAGGTTAGATATGGAAAATATGTAATGACATTCAAAATGACATTTGAGAACAAAGCAAAAGCCATTCATGATGTGAGAAGAAAGAAAAATTTGGTTTCCACATGATTCCAATTTTGCTGGAGTATTGCTGATTCAGTGTTTTCATTTCTTCAAAGAAATATTTTCAGTCCTTATATTTAACAAGCTAGCTTCTGCTTAATGTTTCATAAACACAAAATAAAGATACCAATTTCTTTTTCAAAAGGAGTAACACATAATAATACTAAATTCTGTTGAGAAAGCATCATTATTTGAAACTATATTTGATGTGTAAGAATTTAAGAATTTTTCTAGGTATAGTTTGGGTAGTTACTGTCTTAGAACTTGAGAAAAAATATACATAAACTACTAAGACATTATCAAATATATCATGTTAAGAAGTCAGAAAACTTTATAGCTTTTTTTTCACAAATAAACACTCATAAATAAATCCTACCTTTTAGTACTATCTATCTTGCAAACTAGATAAACATTTCTTTCAGGTTAAAATCAATCATTGTAATGACACTTTAAAATGCATTTTATTAATATTGTACCCATTTTTAAAAAACTTTGAAAATGAAGACTTTGAGAAGGAGAGTGGCAGTTTCCTTAATTCTCTGGAGGAGCCCTATAAGTTCTCAAAGATGAGTGTCCTGTATTCTGACTTCCAGAGATTTCCCAGGTTTTAGTAGCATATTATTGTAGAGATAGGAAAGCCCAGAAAATGCAAAGGCATCTCCACAAGGTCATTGTCTAAATGATTCATTTCACCCAGAGTACAATTATTTATCCATATTATAATAATATACTTTAATCATAACAGTACAATAATACAGAAGTAGGTCATAATGGATAAACTCTCAGAGTTTTAGATTTTAATAGCTAAATCATGCTGTAATAAAAACCTATGTGATGCTGTTGGAGGAGGCATCCTGGGAAACTGTTTGCCTTTGACATGCAACATCCACACTTCTGAATTTCCTGAACTTCTACACTACTGTCCAGCCCTACAAAAACAACAGGCTCCATGCGCTCACTGTAAGCTAATTTCTTTTTTTGATTGAACTCAGGGGTGTTAACCACTGAGCCACATCCCCAGCCCTTTAGATAGGGGGTCTAGCTAAGTTGTCCAGGCTGGTCTGGAATTGGAATCTTCCCTCTTCTGAATCCCTGGGGATTACAGTATTGAGACACCATGCCCAGCCTGGCATAAGCTAATTCTTAAAATCAAAATAAGAGCAGCATATGTTGAATGAGAAAGGGACAGAGGTAGAGGTAGAGAAAATCCTGGTCTCATGGACCCTACTTCGCTCCCACCCCTAAACAGGACAAGTTAGGAGGGATGCAAACGGAACCCAGTTTCCCCTAGAGGGCATTCTTACTGGATAACCTACTATGGCACCTAACTCCTTAGACTATTCTCTATATTCCTAATTTCTAATGGCAAATAGCCAATGTTTTTGACATTGATGTTCCAAATTGGGAAATTTTCAATACTAGCCCTTCAGCTGCAAAGGAAATTTCAGGTTTTGTTACAAACTTAAAGTTTATCTGTTATCTGGGTTCCCATGCACCTTCAATCCCTGTTACCACTGGGCCCCAAAGGAGATTGGAAATGTGGGGATCTGCAGGAGGCTTAGCCATTGCTGAGATCTGCATAGGAAAATGGCTCAGTGCTGAGAGTCGGGGTGGAGGGGCTGCAGAAGGAGAAGTGCTCTTAACAGCACAGATGCCAGGTGTTCTGGTATCAAACACACAAGTCATTTGACCTTCTTCTAGCAGTGAGTTTTGCATCCTGTTGGAAATGAACCTTGAGCATTATTATGCTGGGAATATGCCTTTTTTTTTTTTTTTTTTTTTTTTTAGACCTGGGGATTGAACCCAGAGTCACTCTACCACTAAGCCACACCCCCAGCCCTTTTTATTTTGGAACAGGATCCATCTAAGTTGCTGAGACTGGCCTTAAACTTGGGATCCTTCTGCCTTACCCTCCCAAGTTTGGGTTATTATTGGTGTATACCAGCCTAGTCATCTCTCTCCAGATGATATGTGGTACCTGGAAACCAGGGCCTCATGTATATTCCACAAGGCCTCTGCCAAACCACACTCCCCATTTGAATATTTTGGTACAGTTCTGCAGAATTGAACCTAAGGGCACTTAACTTTTTTTTTTTTTTTAAACCAGAGATTAAACCAGAAGGGCTTTATCACTAAGCCACATCCCCCCAGCCCTTTTATTTATTTATTTGTTTGTTTGTTTGTTTATTATTTTAAGACAGGGTCTAGCTAACCTGCTGAGGCTGGCCTTGAATTTGCCTCAGCCTCCTGGAATATTGGGATTACCAGCATGCGCCACCATTCTCCACCACTTTTTCTTTCTTTCTTTCTTTCTTTTTTTTGATAGTAGGTGTTGGGAATTGAATCCCACCCTTCACATGCTAGGCAAGTGCTCTCTGTGTGAGCTACAGCCCCAGTTCTATTTATTTTTAAGATAGGATACTGTCAATTTGTCTAGGCTCTCTGTACTTTATCATCCAACCCCAGCTAAGTAGTTGCATTACAGGCATGTGCCACAAACCAGCCGAACATCATCTTTAATAAATTGTTTTCTTGAAAGAAAAAAAAAGCTATTGGAAGATATGTTTGAGTCCTGGCTGTACTGTTCATGAGCTGTGTCTTTGCACAAAATATTTATCCTCTATAAGACTTTGTTCCTTGATTATAAACAGGGATAATAATACATACCTCAAAGTGCTTTGAACAATAGATAAGAGGACATGAATAAAAACTCACAGCATGGAGTTAGACACAATTAGAGTTCTGTAAATGTTTGCTAAATCTGAATATTAATTGAATCTGAAGCTAGACATGTCCTATTCTCGAAGGCAAACGTATGTCGCTTTCAATTCCCTTTCTGTCCTCATCCAAATCTCTGGAGTAACATTCTAGAGTAGAGTAACCTCCAACCCATCACACTGATCTTTCCTTCAGAAGATCTTAAAGTTCTTATAAGACATAATTTCACTCTTAGAAAGTAAAGAATCACACAGTTTTGGGAAAGTATCAGTTTCCAAACATGAGGGGATTTATTTTATTTTGTTCTAAGAAGAGTGATCTTAGCTAAAATAAAATTTTATGTTGAAGGTCAACCTTTTTAAGAGCAGTAAAAGCCATTTGTATGTGATGGTGCAGGTGTGTAGACTTGGAATGGGGCTTGGTCTCTTAAGTGACGGATCCCTTCCACAGTCCACAAAAGCCTTCATAATAAGTCCCAGAATTTCCTTACGGTGGTTTGAGGGACAGACAAGCCTTCCATTCTAGGGCAGGAGTAGTCTGTTATGTTAGGAATAGTCTGCTATGGCTCTTGTGACTGTGATCCAGATCTTTCACCAGCCAAATGAAAATATATGTAATTCTGGGGAAATCAGGGCTTTGGATACGAGTAGAGTGAGATCTGTTGAGAAATCATAACCAAACAGAGATCCATATACTTACTACTAGTTTGGTGGTGAATGACACAAATGGAAGTCACATAAGCTATTTCTGAATTTGGGCATAAGAGAACAAAAATTGCAAGGTTCAATATTCTGCAGGCTTAAATTCATCCAATGGTTAAAACCTAGTTACATACATCTTCCCAAAGACTATGAAGAGATCTACAATTCATTGGGTCTAAATTGGGCCAAGGAGGCATAAAGACACCAGAGCATTATAGACAAGGTCTTGCCCTGATGTCATGTTTATTTCAATCTCCCAAGCGGAAGAAATGAAGAAAGTACTGTGCCTTCCTTTGGGGGCTATTTATACACCTTGGTAATTACATGTGTGAAAGCAACTTCTTTTGTAAGAAAGTTCTGGTTAAAACCATAGTTTTAAGGATCTAGATAATAGCTTTCCAGAAGCTATTTGTATTTCTCTTCAGATTGACTATCAGTGGTATCTTTATTTGCAGAAACATGCTTCACAAAATTAAATCTAAGACTATTCCATTTCAGAAAGGAGAAAGTCCCTTCTTTATTTGGTTGGAAACAGGGAGAATGATTTCTGTACTAATTCTCCATAACCTCAAACAGTTTTCCCAGTACCACACATAACAAACATATTAACTATTGAGTGAACATGAGTAACTATATAGAACTTTGCAATTTAAGCTTTTCTTTTAAACAATACATATTACTCTTCTCACTTATAAATTAGCTTCCATGCAAACCTTATTTTTTAAATTCAAGTGTTAATAATACACAAGCAGCACTATTTCCTACATAGAGTGTCATCCATTAATACAGCTTGCTTCAATCTCTTGGAAAATGGCTTCAAATCTAATGAATTCAGATCAGTCTGAATTTGTTGCACTCTGCTCATTTTTGCCCCATTCCTCCATATTAAAGCTTTAAATAAGAGATTTATTTAGTCCTCACTTTGTGTTTGCTCTTGGAGAGATGCAAGAAAAATTTCCTGAAAGAATCTTGTTTTCCTACTCATGAACTGTAGAGAAACAGAATGTGTGGGGTTGTGAGACACTGAGAAGGCTAACTTAGAAACAGAGCCTGCTGCTCAGCCTTCTGGCTGAGGGTTGGAAAGTGCCAATATTCTGGTCTGAATGGGTGGCTGAGTTTCACAAATATCCATGCTGTTGTGTGATTAGTCACAAAAAGGAGAAACTGTGAGCCATTGAAATCCAAGAAAATTAAAACAAACAAATGAAAACCCAGAAAAAAAAACACAACTTTGTAATTTAAAGCAGCACACAGGGATAAAATGATGGTTCACTGCCAGTGGCCACATATGACACTCCAATGATGGCTAGAAAGTTTAGGAAATCATAAGACAAGACTCAGATCCAAGATCAAAGACCAAATAGATACCTCGACTACTCTTGCTCCTCTTATGTTCCACCAAAATGGTAGGAAAGTGATTAGGGTTTTTATTTTCATTTCAGTGTTTGTTCTTAGTGAATCCACAACAATACTGGCAAGAAAGAAATCACGCAGAAGAACAGAAGTTCAAAGGAACCAGGAAGAGAGAAAGTAAATATGATCAAACGAGTAAAGAAAACAAGGCACAGAAAACAAGTACCTCAGAACCATATTGCCCACTGTAATTCCAAAATCTAGGTCAACTAAGATTAAAAGCAGAAATAGGACCTGAGGCACCCATCAAAGTGACTGAATGTTGAAGAGCTGAGCCAAGTGGATCCCTTGCCATTTCCAATTTTAATGACTAACATTTACTGAAGACTCACAAAAGTAAGGTATTCACTGGCTCTTCATAACAACTCTCTGAAATACATACAAGTATAATCATGATTTGAACAAGGAAACGGAGGCATAGAGAAGATAAGTAATGTAGGGTCACGTGACGAATAAGGAATAGAACAGGAATTCAAACCCAAGAATAGCTTGACTCCAGAAAACATGTACCTAAATAGTCATGCTGTACTATGCAACCAGGGAAGGCCAGCTAAAAACTTCCCTTATGATACTTGGGGGAATTAGATTCAGAAAGTAAGACCAAACACAAGTTCCATGCTCCATCCGTAAAATAACAACGACCATAAAAGAAAAAGAAAGAAAGAAAATAAGAAAGAAAGAAAGAAAAGGAGACAGTATTTGTCTCTATGATGAAAAACAATCCCTAGAAACAATGGCAAGATAATAGTCTTCATTTCTATAGTGAAATACCAGAATGTTCTTTGAGTACCAGAAACTTGGAAAACTCCTAAAAGACAGAAATCAAATGGGATCAAAGAAGGAAACCACAAACCAAAGCACATGCAAAGAAAGCCCACTGAAAGAAGCCCAAAGGTGGCTATTACTAAAGAGAGCAGTAGGCCTGTGGGAGCTAATAAGACAAGTACCCCACTCATCCTTAGGCTACACTGGTGAGCAACAGAAATGCCAACCTGTGTGAGAACTTCACAGGCACTGGGGTCATGGACACAAGAATTTTACCCTGGGTTAAATGACAGAAACAGGTACCCATTATGCCCACTGCTTGAGTGCTCTGGACATACCCGCTTCTGCCCACTGTCCCTAGTCACCAGAAAGGACAGCTTATCATACCACCATGCTGATCTCCCAAAGCAGGTTTAACCAGCAGGATTATTAGGGACTCTCCAATCTGAAGAAGAATGCAGAACCATGAATCACCAATATTTGATGGAGAGATGCCAACCTAACAAATGAAAGCACTTTCATCCTAGGGAAACAGAGAAAACAGAATGAAACTTTAGGATAGGTGCAAATAATATCCTTAAAGATATCCAAGTGGATATGACACCCATAAAAGGAATCAAATATAGCTCTCAAAAACTGAAAATGTGGTAATTTTAATTTACAAAACATCAAAAACCCAATAGCTAAGCTAAGTAGCAAAATGGACACTGAAAAAAAATTGACACAACAAATTAATTATCTAAATGATGAAACTGAGGAATTCTTTCACATACACACACACACACACACACACACACTCAAAGAAAAAAGAGATTGAATATACAACAAAAAAGCTAGAAAACTCAGAGGAGAGACTCAGAGATTTCTATGTTTATCTAATTATTATCCCAGAAAGGAGATTATATACTGTTGAAGGGAAGAAATGTTCAATAGTGGAAGAAAATTTCTACAACTGAAGGCAGGCACCCTCAAAGATGAAAGGAACCACCAAGTGTCAAGCAGGATGAATGGAAAAGACACACTATGGTGTAAATTCAGAACTCTAAAGATATTCCTAACCTACTGAACATCATAGCTTAGCCTAACCTACCTTACAGGTGCTCAAAATGCATTAGTCTACAACTGGGCAAAATCATCTGACACAAAGCTTATTTTGAATATCTCATGTACACATCTAGATGGGCATTTTGTAGACATGATGGGATACTAAAACAAAACACAGTAGCCAAAACCACTACTGAACACTTCATTGTAGAGTATCCTATCAGCATTTGCCTTGTGATCATGTGACTGGGAGCTATGGCTTACTGCCACTACTCAGCATTGCACAAGAGTATCCTGCCACACAGCATAGCAGGAAAAGATCAAAACTCAAAATTCAAAGTATGATTTCTACAGAATGTGAACCACTTTCATAGCATGATAAAGACAAAAAAAATATGCATCAAACCATTATAAGTTTGGGACCATCTGTGTATGTTACATCATAGTATAATAATTATTACAGATACATAACATACATATGTACATAGTATATAAGATATAAAAATATATTAATAATATCATAAATAAAGTATGTCAAGTGTATCAACATTCCTTTATCTGGAACTAAAATTTCATATAATGATCAACATGGGAAATATTTGGGAAGAAGTGAAAGAGGAAACACAAGCATTCCAAGGTTTCTATCTTTTTTGGAGAATTTATATAGCGATTCATTAACTTAATGATATCAGTAGAAAATGTGCTTAATTATTTCGAAACTTTAGGATCAAGCAGCAGAAATTAAAAACATAAAGACTGTAAAATTTCCAAACCTTAGAATAGGGATTGAAATGAAACATGAAAATGATCTGTCCAAAACGAATAGAGAAAAAAATTCCTAACATAAAGGCAACTAGAAAACACAAAATAAAAGGGCAAGTGGAATAAGTCCAAACATATCACTAATCACAATAAAAATGAATGTGCTAAAAATGATTTTAAAATGTTAATCCAACAAGGATTTTTTAAATACAGGAAGATAATGTTTAATTTAATTTGGGAAGCTGGAAACAGAAAGCTAAATGGTTACTGATGGAGAAGAACTGAGACTAAAACAGTCTCTAGGTGGGAATATATGGGGCCCAGTTAAGGAATGGGCCATATTAAAAAGAGAGAAGTAAGTGAAAGTTTAAGTACATACATACATAGTTTTGAGACTTTGGGCCCTGTTCCTAGCTGGATTCTAGAATGTTTTCAGTGATGCATCTATAGTTCCCCAGACAGAATACTAGGAGATTTTTCAATGGAAAATAAGAACAACTTTTTAAAAATAAAACTAAAACAAACAAAAATCCCTAAGGATACTGACCTTTGGAATCCCTAATAAATCTTCCTGCTGAAAGACCAACAGTGAGCAAGTCCCAACCACATGCACAAAGCTTCCCACCAGCTTTTTAGTGTCCCATTTTTAAATGAGTGTAGAACTAAAGGAACAATGTATATCTGAGAAGAGTTTAGTAGGACAGATCAAAACAATGGGTGGAATAAAGAAAATTAGAAGAGATAGTCTGTTTTAAAGAAAATTTTTAAAATACTATCATTAATATTCTCAGAAATGACATAAATTGTACTCATAAAATAAGAACAGGATACTTTTGGGGAGAGGCGGCTACTGGGGATTTAACTCAGTGGCACTGGACCACTGAGCCACATCCCCAGCCCTTTTTTTGTATTTTATTTAGAGACAGGGTCTCACTGAGTTGCTTAGGGCCTCACTGTTGCTGAGGCTGGCTTTGAACTGGTGATCCTCCTGCCTCAGCCTCCCAAGCTGCTGGGATTACAGGCATATGCCTCCATGTCCTACAAGAACAGCATATTTTTAATAAGAATTCAGAACAAAAAGATTTCATAAAAATTATATATACAATAGATACATTTTAAAATTTATCTGGGAGCAAAGAGGCAATCCTAAAAGGATGTTAGAGGTCAGATTTAAAAAAAAAAAATCCTAAAAGGATGTTAGAGGTCAGATTTAAAAAAAAAAAATTGCATTGCATGTTTCACTGGAAAAAACTGGAATTTTAGGGTTGGGGATAAAGCTCAGATGGTAGAGTGCTTATTTTGTATGCACAAGGCCCTGGGTTCAATTCCCAGCAACAACAACAAAAAAAAAAAAAAAAAAAAAAAAAACCACTGTAATTTTGAAGAACAGAGTAATACCTTCTAAAATTCTGAGCCAAATGGATATCAGCATAAAATTTATTCTATATTCAGTTATGTTCCTATATGAAAGGTCTCAAAAACACATTCCATGCACTCTGACTCGGGAAGCTACTGGAGGTGGTATTCATCCAAAATGGGAAAGTGAAGCAAGAATTAATATGAATGCTTATAGTACAGGGAGTTCAACCCCAAGTGAGGGAGGAAATTGATCAAAAAAAAGATACTTTTACTGGACTTAGATAAAATTTGTTTTTATATATTAACTTAAAATAGGGAAATAAAATGAAGGTGAACCCTTCCCAAAACAGAGAGTATATCTTCTAATAGGTCATAATCTCTCTGAGCAATGCAATCCTATATGGATGAAAAAATGGAAAGGGATCTCAAGGCCTTCCTGGAAGAATGTCCACAATCTCATGTGGCTGAATAAGGTTTTTGTTCATTGGTTAGTTACATTATTCAATCAATATTAATCAAGGATCCATTGTGTACCTAGCACTGTGTTAAGTACTGACTACATTGGAGGATAACTTCTTATGGAGTTTATAATCTGGAAAATAAGCAATAAGTAAATAAACATAAAAATAAGCATATAATTACATTAGGGACTTTTGTACAAACAATGGGTCCTAAAAAAAAGCCCTCTGGATTGTAGAAAAAAATATGTGCTATATTCAACTACATATTAAAGTATTATATAAATATAAGCATATGCAACATGAATGTAGGTTCATATGGAAAGAGGACTGGAAAGATATACACCAAGAAGTCAGAATTGGGAATAGTAGGTGGAGAAAAGGAAATAATTTCATTTTTAACATTCTACACCTGTTCGGGCAAGTATTAGGGTTTTTTTATAATTTAAAAATTAAAAGTAACACAAACTCATGGTCAAAATAAGCAGAATCTGTCAAGAAAGTAGATAATTGAGCAATATGCTTATTCACCACTTCTAGGTGAAAAAACTAAAAACATTTTCCCTAGGAATGAAGAATGTTACATTCAATTTCTATAAAAAGAAAAAAAATGCTATTATTTATTATAATTGATTAATTAGTTTTACTAGTAGCAAACATGTTGGCAAACACCTAGGCAAAGGGGTTTCTACAGTATTAATTTATAGTCCTTTAAAATATTATACAACTGGGTGTTATGGGTTAGATCTTTATTGTCCCAAAGGCCCATAGGTGAAAAGGTTTGTCACCAGCCTGTCATGCTATTGGAAGGTGATGGCCTGTAGGAGGTGTGGTGCTTTAGGAGATAGGGGAAATTAAGTCTCTGGGGGCATGCCCATACTCCCAAGGGGATATTGGGATCCCAGCCATTTTCTGTCTCTCACTTTTTGCTTCCTGGATACCATGAGGCAAGCAAATCCCTGCCATGAAATTCTGCCTTGCCACAGGCCTATAAACAACAGGGCTAACTGACCATAAACTGAAATCTCTAAAATTAAGAAACAAAATAAATCATTCTTCCTTTTAAGTTGATTATCTCAGGTATTTTGTTATAGCAACAGAAAGCTATCTAACACACTGAACATTGGTTCTTATTTCCATATGATAGTCCTCTTGTGCTTTAATTACAATAATTTCCTTATGCAACAGCACCATATTTTGTATGTTTTTAATACTTCAATTCACTTAGATTAAATAAACTTTTGACAAGAGTCTGCATGACAAGACTTTTACTAACCTGAGGGAAACAAAGATGAATAAAACAGGAAATTGGCTCCCAGGAAATCCACACCTGTATCAGAATCTCATCATCTTTGAAAGCCATGGGGAATCACTCACAATTAGTCTGTTGTTCTTTAGCATCCTCTAATTTCTGCAACAAGTGAGTAGGTTATTTTTCAAGGTAGCTGGAATTATGGGGTTCTTTGGATAACAGAGTTTTAAAATGTGGCCCTAGAGGCACAAAACATAGTTCCAATGTAACCCCATTTTGCTTATACCAAAATTGCAGTTCTCGCTGCTTTTGCAGATAGATGTGCCAACTCTGTGTAGGTAAATACTGCATTGCCTCCTAAGGATTCATTTGCATTGATTTGAATTCAGTTTCAGATCTCTATCAGGTGACAACAAACAGGTTTAATTGTTCTTACACAGTTTGCTGTCACTGGGAACCAAAAATATCCAGCACCCCAGTGTTTTTCATGGCACTCACAGTATTATTTATTAGTTTATAATGTATGTTTACATGTATATTTGTCAGCTTTTTTGCTGCTGTGACTAAAAGACCTGACCACAACACTTGTACAGGAGAAAAAATTCATTTGGGGCCTCACAGTTGCAAAGGTCTCCAACCATAGAAAGGCAGCTCCATTCCTCTGGGCTCAGGGTGAGGAAGAAATCATAGTGGAAGAGTGTGGCAGAGGCAAGAGGCTCACATGATAATTAGGAAGCACAGAGAGAGAGACTTCATTTGCCAGATACCCCAAAGTGACACCCCCAATCCCCATCTCCTCCAGTCACACCCTACCAGCCTTCAGCAACCACTCAGTTAATCCCTATCAGGGGATTAATTCACTGATTGGGTTAAGGCTCTCATAACCCAATCATTTCTCCTCTAAACCTTCTTGCATTGTCTCACACATGAGTTTTGGGGGACACCAAATCTAAACCATACAACATGTCTACTTCTCCTTCTAGAATATGGATTCTGTGAGGGCTGTGTCTTCCCTGGACTATACAAAGTGTCAGGAAATAAAATTTTTATTAAAAGTGCATTATGAATGAAAAAAAAAAGAATATGATTACTTAAGTGGCTACTCTACCCTGGAGGTATGATATGTAATATTCTTGTTCTTTACTCTCATTTCCCAAGATATTAAAACTTTGATTCAATAGTTAAAGAGCATCTGAGGGAATCTGGCATTGATAATAGTAGCAACACGTATTGATTCCTTTCTGCATTCTAGATTATATGCTAGGGGTGTGTGTGTGTGTATATGTGTGTGTGTGTGTGTGTGTTTACACATTGCATTATTTTATTTTCATAATAATCTATTAGTCAGGCACCATTATCACTGCTGCAGGAATCAAGTCCCAGAAGTAATGTTTCCCATGTCAAGATAGCTAATAAAAGGTAGGCACAGGAATTGAACCCATACCCTTCTGTCCTTAGAACCTCAGTATTTAACCACTGCACTATGCTACAAGTAGCCTTCTTAGGACTGCAAGAAAAAAAGAAATGTATTAATCTCAAAAGGTTGTAGAGACAGGTCTGTTTAGAAATAGTGGCTATGTGGCTATGACTGGAATACTAATCTTTGAGTTAAGTAGAAGTTAATTCCAGTAGCATGAAATTGCTTTTCTTTAGTAAGAATAATATACTTAAAAAGTCATTTATTATGTTTCTTGGGCAGCATTTAGTCATTTATTTATTTACATAATGGAAATAATTAGAACTCATTTTATAATTTATACAAATATGCATAATGAACTATTTGCAATATTCAAACCCATGATTACGGCATGAAATTATATAATTTTTAACAAAGGTTTTATTTGTTTTTTCTTCATATTAACTTTGGAAAAGTCCAAATGTTTAACTAATTATTAATATTTTTCTTTTTTCTAACATTTTTGGCAAAACATGTTTCCTGCCCATGGAATTATTCTTTTTTATTTTTATTTTTATTTGTTCTTTTTAGTTGTACATGACAGTAGCCATGGAAGTATTCTTAAAGATTGGGTGTCAGAAAGACTTGGTCTTTGTTTTGGCTCTACCACTCTCTGGTTGTGTGATATTGTACCTGTTATATAGCCTTTCTAAGCCACAGGTAAAGCAGGAATAAGCCCTAACTTGCTGAGGTCTTTGAGAAAATAAAACCTCCAGCATAGATTTAGAACAAGTGTTGGTGATAAAGATCACAACACCAACAACCTTTATTGAGTGCTTATTATACACACACACACACACACACACACACACACACATACACACACAATAAGTACTTTCTAATCACTTTGCATTAAACTCATTTAATCAATGACTATTGGTGTGCAGTAGTCACTGTAATACTGGGGCTCAGTTTGAGGAATATTTCCCCTTTTTGCCATTTCCCTATCAAAAAATTGAAGTGCTAAGAAGCTTTTAAAACATCATTGTAGCTCCTTATTATTTACCCAAATGAGTTGAAAACCTGCACATGAATATTTATAGATATTTTATTCATAATTGCAAAAACTTGGAAACAAGCAAGATATTCTTCAATAGTCAAAAGAATAAACAATCGTGGATGTTATGGTTTAGATATGAGGTGTCCCCCAAAAGCTCATATGTGAGATAATGAAGAAAGTTTAGAGATAAAATAATTGGGTTATGCTAGTCTTAACCTAATCAGTAGGGATTAACTGAGTGATAACTGAAGGCAGGTGGGGTGTGACTGGGGAGGTGGGTCCTTGGTGTGTCTTTTGGATTTATGTTTTGTTGTGATGAGGAGCTCCCCTCTCCCCAACACCCCTTTCCTGTTTCTTGGAACCATGTCCCTGCTTTCCTCACTCCTGGGCTTGAGGAATAGAGTTGGCCATCTATGAACTGAAATCTCTAAAACAGTAAGCCCCCAAATAAACTTTTCCTCCTTAATATTGTTCTTGTCAGGTCTTTTTGTCATAGAGGGAAGGAAAATAGTTGACTAAAACAATTGCACATTATGGAATGATAAAAAGGAATGAGCTATCAGGCCACAAAAATACATGGAGAACCACAAAGCACGTCACTAAGACAAAGAAGGCAATCTGAAAAGGCTACATAGTGGATGATTCCAACCACATAACATTCTAGAAAAAAACAAAGCCACAGATGAGTTTTTAAAAAAAATCTCAGTGAGTGCCAGGAGTTTGGGGTGGTAGATTAATGGGTGGTAGATTAATGAGGGAAATCAATTGGTGTAGCACAAAAGATTTTTAAGGCAGTAAAACTATTCTGTATGATACTATAATCATGGACACGTGTCAATCTTTATACATTTGTCAAATGTATAAAGTGAATGCTAATGGAAAGTATGAACGTTAGCTAATCAATATTAAAAGTGGTACATCAGTTATAACCAATGTACAGCACTAATGCACATGTTAGTAATAAAGGAAACTATGTTTGGAAAATGAAAAGAACAGTATATGGGAATACTACACATTCACTCAACTTTTCTGCATACTTAAAGTGGCTCTAAAATATTGCCTATTTGTTTTAATAAATGCATCAAAATGCATATTTCTAAAAATATAGACTTAAAGAGCAAATAAAATGTTAAATTTTATGGAAAAAGTCATTGTAAAGCAGTTAAAAGTTGGTAATTAGATTAGATGTGGTTAGATTCATTACTGTATTATTAACCACTTCTTTTCACACAAGCACATTAACAAAAAAGAAGGAAGAAGTTATTCTGTGACTAAATAAAATGATACAACCTTGAGTGCTCACCCCATTGATGCTAAGATGTCTCAAACCTTAGGACTCTCCAAGACAGGGATTCCTAAAGAGTGGTCCATGTGACAGCAACATGGCAGCATCAGCAGCACCTGGGTCTTGCTAGAAATCAAATTTTTAGGTTCATCCAGACTGGCTGGATCAGTTGCCCGGGCCCAGAAATTTGTTTTAACAACCCTTCCAGGTGACTTTGACACTACAGTTTGATAGACACTGGATCCATACTCCGCATTTTTTTAGCAGACACTAAATTCATAAGCAAAAGACTCCCATGTTTGATAATGGAGCTTCAGCATGCGACTAGGACTCAGGTGGGGCAAGTGAAGTGCCAAAACATGTTGTAAGATGAACACTTTAATAAAATATTTTTAAGTCAATATTTATGTGAGAAATTCAAAATGCTCTACCAAAACAGAAGTGGTATTATTCGGGTTTCTTTCACCTCAGGCTGCAATGTGGCTCTGCCGTCACTGCCTCAGCATTCAACAGGGGTTTTGAGTTTGGATCACTAATGCCAACTCCAGCGTTTCCTCCTGAGTGACACCATCCATGCTGCCACACCTGTGTGTCACATCATCCTCTGTCCGTCTCCTCACTGCTCATATTGACCTCCCTCCATTCCTACTAACAAATGACTGAGTGAGAACTTACCATTTCTAAAAGAAACTAAACAAATACTATGTTTAAGAAACAGCCTTTCTGGGGGGAAATTGAGTTTATGCACAGAAATGAATAGCAGGGAACCCACAAAATAATATCTTTACATGCAGGCTACAAACAGGGGCCATTATTGAAATTCTGAGGAATCACAAAGGCAAAGAGAGAACTGAGCCGCATGAAATTTATCTGATCACTTCATAAAAATGCTTGTGAACTACGCAGTGCATGAATGTTAGCTGTGCTTATTTTCTTCCTAGGAAATAGTAGCTGTAAGACATATTTGGAGGAAAATAGTAAAAAGAAAATTCTTTAGACCAATTAAGCTTAGTAGAGCTTATTTGAGCAAAATAAAACCAATTCTTATATCAGGCAGCTCCCAGAACAAGAGCAGGTTCTAAGAACTTAAATCAACAACATGATCAAACAGCACTTGCAGGAAAACAGAAGCAAAGCACAGAACAGAATTGACTACAGCCTATTCAGTCAGTTTGTTAGAGCTTAACTGGTTAATTGTTCACAACCTACACAGTTGACTACAGGACCTTTTGCAAGCTGCCAGATCCCATTTATATGACTAAACTCTACATTGACTTATCCATTGGGCCCAGTGCAGTGCCCAGTCCAAATTCATGGCCTGCTACAGAATTTCATTTACCAGATGTGAGGTCTACAGATGTGGCAGAGGGGGTTGGAATAGAGACCAAATATACCCTAGCCATGGAGAAGAAATTAGAAAACAAAGGCATTATGGGAAATTTAAAAAACAGATTTGCTGAACTCCACTTCATAGAGATAAACTGGCAGAGGAGGAAAAGTAGGTGTGAAAGGGAAGAGCAAAGTGGAGGAACAGCATACGGAGGGAGACTTAGGGTTGACAAGAGCATGGCTCAGTGTGAAAGACCCTACCTGCATTCAAGAAGCTGAGAAACTGTGGGTCCGGGTTCAAGTTAGAAGTAGCAAACAATTAAAAGGAGCAAATTATATTAACAGTGAATTAAAAGGTAATTTTGAGTGAAGGAAACTGTTGGAGACTTTAATAAAATTCTAACCAGTTCTCTGAAGTGATGGTGGGGGCTTCTATAGCAAGTATTTCCTTAAAAGAGTTGAAATTAGGAAATATGGAAGTTCAGTAGAGCAATCCCTGGGTACTTGAATCATTCTGAATGGAGTCACTTAGCCTCCCTAAGGGAATCTGCTACTGTGGTGCTTTTGACAGGGCACAGCTTTGAAAACTGTTTTGTTTTTGGAAAAGCACATTTGTCTTCCCAATAATTGTGGCTGAAGACCTATAGCTGAGACCCAGCAGCCACTACAGGAACCAGAACAGGACAAGGCTCAGCAAGTTAAAGAAGTAAGGGCTCCATCTCAAGCTGAGAGAGCAGATAAAAGAGGAGTCAGGCTGGGCTAGATAAGCTCACCTTAACCTGTTGCTAAGAACTAGCTTTCCCACAGATATTAGGATCAAGTGCAAATTGAAAGGTGCTGTCATTGCTTCTGGGAACAAAGAAAGAAAGGGCCTTCTTAGGGTTATCAGCACAGCTTATAAAAATGAGAATCATTTAAGGTCAATTCCTAGAAAGGATCTGTTGGGGAGCCAGTGTAAAGTTGGATGGCCTTTGAAGAGATTCTAGGGAAGAATGAATAACAGGATCAGAGTCTATCACCTCTGTTCTGCAAACAATCTAACCTGAGCCATCTTTCAAACTATAGAAATAGGAAAGAGTGGGAACACCCCTAGAAAGCAGAGTTAAGCTGGGACTCAGATTCTGGAAGGAAGGTTTGGGCTCTAGCAATTGAAAAAAGTTGTGAGGCACAGTTGGGATAGTAGACATGCTTTCTTCAGAGATGGCAGAACCCCCATCCTCCAAGTCATTTCATGGCTTGTTTTTATATGAAGGCCAAACAGAGAAAGCACAGTGCCAACAGGTTACATAAGTGAGCACATGCTTTCAAGCAGATGTTTACGACCTTGGGTACAGATGCTGAATCAGGGTGCTTATGACCTTGACTACACACTAAAACACAGCTGGCTGGAAGTCTCAGCAAGGAAGCCTAAGTATAGCCATCTTGGGCCTGCCCTACATAGGAATGTTGTGAAATAGGAAAGTGACATGGACATGCTCTGGCATGGATGATGTTCATCATCGCAGCCTATCACATATCACATGGCAGTGAAACCAGGGCTTCCTGTTTAGAATATTCTTCATGCAAGAGGTCAACATGGGCTGATCAGGTCCAGAAGAGAAACTTACTGGCTAAATCCAAACTGTAATCATCTCTGAGGAGATATTGACCTTGAGTCCACCCAAGGAGAAAAATAAAATAGGTTCTAAAAGGAATAGAGAATTCCACCATTGGAATGGCTGTGCCAACTTCAGGAATGAGTGAGAGGAAACAAATGCAAACCTCAGATCCTGAAAGTCATATTGATAAATTGCATATTCATTTTACTCAAATAGAAGCCTTTTTTATTCATGTACACATATACTTATTTCTGTTTTATTTCTCTTTCAGAGTTGAGTAATACTCCCCTTTGAAAATGTTAACTTGCATCTGATGAATTTGGAATAAAGGCTTCTTGTTACTTAAAACTAAAGTCAACCCTAAAAGTCAAGATCTTTGCATTGTAGAGCAGAGTGTGAGAAGATCCTTGATCTACAGTGATGTGATGAAATCAGTCTTCAAGGAGGATGTGTGGAGCAGTGTGGAGTTTGCACTACAAGCAAAGGCTGAGGACAGAGAGTCCAGTATATCATGATATTGGAATAATTTAAAATGCAAGGAAATGATTGCTAGGACTTGAGGATAATAGTAGAAGGGGATAAATCTGACAAAGAATTGTTCAGAGCTCCAAGTAGTTAGAACAGAGGAGAGATGACTCCCTGTCTTCAGGAAGGGCACTAGAAAGATGTTGGCACTCTGAACAGCAAGGAAGAGAGTGGGCTGAAGTGACTGTCTGAAGGGGTCTGGTTGTGAGTCATTCTGATGTTAGATTTTAGAGTAAGTAAAACATCTATATTGTGTAGGTAACTAGAGACACAGTCATGGAGAGTGGGTGGGGTGAAATAAAATTAAGGGGGGAAAATGCCCGGATATAAACCATGTGTATAGTGAAAGAGAAAAGAACCAATTTCACAAAAATAACAACAACAACAGTAATTATGACTTTTGCTAATATTGCATGATACTGTGTTCTAGTCATTGTTCCAGCTTAACTTACTTCATCTCTAGACACTCTGAGACAGATTCCATCATTCCTATTACAAACAGGAAACTGAGACACCAAGAGAGTAAGGGGCTTGCTTAATGTCATACACTAAAGAACCCCAGCTGGATTCCAAGTGTCTTGATTCTGGGTCCAGTGTTCTTTCCATAGCTTGTTTCCTTTCACAAATGGAGGTACAGTGTCCTAGCCATAAACCACTTGATGGGGAATATGCAAATGTGAATATCATGGAAATTCATTCAGAGTAACTAGGGTCAGATGAGAAATGACCCTAACAGGAAGTAGCTCATAATCTAGTGAACAGTGCATGAAGGAGCCTGTGTGTACTGCCCCACCCCATCCTGCCCATCAGATCCAGTTCTGAATATTTGTTAATGTTTCCAAAAATTATGAATATAGTCATTTCCAGCAATAAGAAACAATTACTTGTAAATACAAGAGAGTAAGGAATATCAGGGCACAAAGACTGGCTAGTACCAACAGGGCACTGGCCTGGCATGAAGGTCAGGAAATTTGTAATGTCCTTCTAGGATAATAAAAGTAAGTAAAGAAAGAATTTTCCCCCTTGTTCTATACCTGGCCCAGCACAAGGTTAGAACTTGAGGACATGATTTGGTTTCGAAACACCTGGTTACCTCCCCCACTGTTGCAAAGAGAAAGAAGAGCCAGACAACTTAGATGTAGGAGCTTCAGCAGGGAGTTGAGCAGAGAGACTGAGTCACTTCAGAACCTCACTGATAAGTTCCCAGGACACTGCACCCACCCTATTCAGTCATCAGGCCCCTTCTTTCTTTCTTTTGGTCTCATACAATCCAAAACCAAATGTAAGCAACTTCTATTTTTCTAGTGCTGACTATAATAATGACATGCTAATTTTAAAGTCAAATAAGATTCTTTAAATCAGGTCCATTTACCAAGCATTGACTAATCACTTAATCTCTTGTAGACACTAGGATACAGAGATGAAGTAGACAATTCCTGCCTTTGAAAAACTCATTATTTTTATGTAAAAGAAACATGAAATACATCATGAGACAAAGGTTGTCACAGAGGTGTGAACCAAGTACTCAGGGATACAGGTTTGGATGACAATTTTGGCCTGCAAATTACAGGCAGACTCTCATCAGGAGATGATATTATTTCTGGGCCTTAAAAGATAAGCAAAATTTTCTGAGAGGATCAAAGGCACACTCAGGAAAGATAGAGTATTTTAATTGGGACAGAAATGGAGGCTTGAGTAACTAATGAGATGAGAAATGACCCTAACAGGAAGTAGCTCATAATCTAGTGAACAGTGCATGAAGGAGCCTGTGTGTACTGTCCCCCCACTCTGCCCATCAGATCCAGTTCTGAATATTTGTTAATGTTTCCAAAAATTATGAATATAGTCACTTCCAGCAATAAGAATCAATGTATATTTTCTGAATGACTGCTTGTACTTGTTTATATACTACTTTAAACCTGTTTTATTTCCATTACATCATCCTTACCCTCCTCCTCCACTTCCTCAACATCATCCTCCTAGCTACCAGTAATGGTAAGTTTACCACATGTCTGATACAATGCTAGGAGATGGGGATCTCTAACACTTAAAACACCAGTAGTTCATTTTTACAGATGAATAAAGTCAATTTAAGAGAGATTGTTACAATCTTTCCCCAAATCACATTTAGCTAACAAATGGCAAACATGGTGGGAAATCAAAGCCCGGGTATTACCTGATTATCAAAATAGCTTACTTCAAAACAAATCATTTAACTGAAAATGTGGTCAATTAAAATGTAGCAGAAGTAAATGGTACAGTTGGTATTGAGAATGGTTGAATAGTTTTCTAAAGTTGTATTAAATTATATATACAGAAAACTAAAGGATTTGTTGAATTCTACCTACCAACAGGATTAGTTTATTGCACTTTTGTTAGATGTATTAGAGTTTCTTGGACAGCACAAAATCACATTTTCTTTGTCTATTGTAGCCCTCTAACAAGAGGAGAAATGTAAGTTTCTAGTCTACAGATTTGCATGATCTTATTCTAAATTTTACAAACAGCCCAATAACTATGTCTTGTCTGCTTTTCTGACCTTCACATGTTAAAAATTCAAATGAGTCAATACATGCAATGGTGTCCATCACCAAGGACTCCTAGAGGAACTTGAAGACATTTTTATTCCACTATATTCAGATTATCTTTTCCAAAGAAATATCTCAATTATTCCCACTATCACCTAAGGAAACTCAGCTCCCCTGAACTCAACTCTGAGTTCTTCAGAAGCTAGAGACCTGGTGGGACTTCAGTAGCCCCACTTATTCTCATCACACTAAACTGCAAATGTAGGAGGGAAGTTACATTTGACTAGCATAGAACCTTGTAACATTCCATTTTTAAAATGTTCCTATCTGTCAGGGCATAGGAATTATTATACTATACCCCCAATTGCTAAGTCTGCCCCCCCCCCCCCATGGAAGTGCCAGCTGCTGCCTGTTCACTAGCAAAGGCTCTGTCACTTTTACTTTGCATCCTAATTAAGGAGACATGGAGACTCAGGGAAGTGCAAGTACCAGAAGGACTGTACTATCTGTCATACTGTCCTCCAGATGTTCTAATGATGCCTTTGAATTTGGATGGAGGAGACACACAGAAAGAACTCTAGCATCATGAAACTACTTGTTGAAGAAAGACAATTAATAACTGAACAGCTGCTAATGGGGACCTTTAGCTAGAGAACTTGTAAGGAGCCTTTACCAGCTCTCAGAGGAATTCATATTCATACGTACCCTAGCCACATGCCTTATTTTTGTTCTAAAATTCACAGTTCATTCTTCCCTAAATCACTTTCCTTCAGTTATCCACAGAGTTCATTACAACATGAAAGATTTAGCATCGGTTTTTAAAAAATCATTCTGTGATCTCATGAAAGCCTCCAATGGAATCATTACCCTGAAATGTTTTTGAAACTTCCCAAATATTTGACTAGTAATCCCTGGGATTGCATTATAAGAGAATTGCTAATAGGAACTTCACTTTGGGACATCTCACTAATTCACTTTCACTTTCTTGCTTAGAGTGCAGTGACATTTCCACATCTCTATGCAGAGGCAATTAACACAAATCTTGCTTTGAACACATGTGACCTGTGGGGGTCAGGGGAGGACACAGTCGGTCATTCTTAAATTATTATTTTGGCAGCAGTCTTTTTCCTCAAAGTGACCAGACTTTATTATAACTCTGGATTACTATGTGCTCCCATGTGTGGATGAAATTGAAAGATAGGCTTCTGAAAAGGAAACAGATCTTGAGCAGATTTCAATCTGTTTATCTCATCCTCTTAGGAGAAAGAAAGACTAATTAATAAAATGATCTTAAATAGAAACTCAGAAAATTCTATCCAATTTCATTATTCTAATAATCTCTTTCTCTACTCCCCAAAAAAGTGAACCATTTTTACTAATTTTCATAAATACTGTGCAATGTAATCAGGAAATAATTAAGTTAGAGCTCTTCATCAGGTACTTAATGAATAGCCTCCCTTTAATTTAATGATGAGATAACTATTACTGAAATGTTTATTGATATAAAATTATATTGGAGAAAGAAAAAAGCATTTTTTTTAAAAAAATGTCAAATTTTCAATAAAATATTGATGATTGTTCATCCTTTTGGGCACTGAAACAATAAAATTCTAAAGATAAGAGAACTTTGGAAAATAAACCTAAGTAGTAGTTTTGGTATAAGTATTAGTCAACAGCTACATGCACATTTCTCTGATAATAGGACTGTATTACATGAGATGAAGTGATTAAAATTAAAATGAAGACTTTATTAAATAAAAATTAAAATGAAGACTTAAACCTCAGTAAAATTATCCCCTAATGTATGTTTTTTCTCAGCAGCAACTTTATTGACATTTTAGGCTGGATAATGTCTCGTTGTGGAGTCTGTCCTTTGTATCATGGGATGCATAACAGCATCCTGGGCCTCCACTCAGGGACACTGTCCCTTGCTGCATCTACCAAAATTATCTCAGACATTACCAAATGTACCCTGGAAAACAAAATCTCCTCCACTTGAGAACAATTGATGAAATAAAAAACTCTAAAGCTCTGGGGGGAAAAAAAAAAAAAAGCTTCCAGTAGGTAGTTTTCATGAGCGGGAACATTTATAGACTGAATGATAGCTCAGTACCAAGAGTGATAACTAAATAAATCTCTAGTTGGATAATAGAGTGATGGAGAGTTTACAAGCTCTGACCATAGAGTTAGATGGCTTAGGTTTAAATTCTGGCTTTACCTTTTACTACCTTCAGGCAAGTTATTCGTCTTCTCTAAGTCTCAGTCTCCTCTTCTACAAAATTAGGATAGTAAGAGCACTGTTACATAGCATTGTTTTGAAAACCAAGCAAAATAAAGTATAAAAAACCTGAAATGATTCATATTCATTGTTATTATCATAGGTGGTATTTACATTTTTAATGGAATTAGATAGTCTAGACTTGTGATTAATGTTCATATAGATATTAACAAGTAAAAAAACTTTGAATATGCTTATAGACAATTAAAACATTTATTATGCTGGGCATAATGTTATTTATGTTTTAAAAAATATAGTTTGTAACAGTGTAGCATGTCTAATCTCATGAATTTTTCCTTTAGAATAAAAAGGGCACACACTGATTTAGGAATAATTAATCCAGAGTAATCAAAAATTGAGAGATATCTTAGAAATATTACAGAAGTTCAAAAACAAACCCAAAATTTGGGAGTAAGCCAGGCAAGAATATTAAATAATATATGAAGAAAAAATAAGGCTGACCTTGGATTTCTCCACAAATCCCGATGCCAAAAACCAGTAAATCAATACTTGTAAGATTTCAAAGAAGGAATTGTGAGCTTCTGTAAAACCACTTAAAATGTTCAAAAATTCAGGGAATATCGTTGCCATGATCCCTCCTTGAGCAACCTATGACAAGTTTTATCCACCAAATATAGCTGGGCAAAGTAGAAGAGAAATGATGATGAACATTAAATCGTATTTAATTGTAAAACAGAGAAAGAATTTCAATATGATACAACTAAGATGATAGGTAAGTTCTCTGATTGACTTATCTTTCATACCTAGGACTCAAAGGATCTCAAAGGTAACAAGTCAAAGAATATAAGTTTAAACATACTTGCCGATAGAAAAGCTAATATTATTGACTAGAATGAGTTGATACAGAAGAGAAGGGAAAGGAAGGGTATATGAAATTCCATTATTGCAAGTAATAGGAGACTAATAAATATGTTCTTAAAGATATAATATAAAAAGTATGATTAAAACGTAATCAAAACAGAAGTACAAACATCTTAAGGTAAAACTTCACGGAGGCAAACTAAATGAAAATAGAGCAGAAAGTGACTTTTTAAAGATAGAAAATATAACATCAACTGACATGATAGACTCAAGAACAAACATATATGTCATGTCAATAAAACTAAATGTCCTACCCCAAATGAAAGATAGAAGCTGAATCACAAATCAGAACTCAGTTCTAGAATAAAGTTACTTAGAGAATGAAAATGAAAAGGCAGATTGTATTATAAAAAGAAAAGCAAATAAAAAGAAAGCAGGATTTAATAATTTTAGCCCCAGCACAGAGGAATTCAGAACCAAAAGGATTAAATAAGACAAAGAAACACACATTATAATGATAAAATGGAAAACTCACAATGAAAATACAACTGCTATAAATAGCATGCACCAAATAGCAGCATCATAAATAGAACAGCAATTACAGAAGAGCCAAAGAAAAATACCTAGAAATATATGAGTAGTAAGAGACTTGAAATTATCTCTCAGTCTATGACAAATTATGTAGAAAATCTGTTATAAAATAATAAAATGGAAATTAGCAAGAGAGCTGATAAATATAAATGCCATTGCCTGAAAATTGGACTCTGTTTTCATTTCACATTAATATAAACATTCACAAAAGTAACAGCATATTATACCCCAAACATAATCTTCATAAAGTCAAAAAAGAGAAATAATGTTGCTATTAAATAGAAATTTCATCTAGAAATAGTAAATCTCTCCCTTACACAACTCTTAAGTAGAAACTATAAGACAAAATTTCCAAATTTCGAACAAATAATGATTATAATAATAAAAGATGAACAAGATAGAACTAACACAGTGCTCAAAAGAAAGTCATATGAGTTGGAAATCATTACCCTGTGAGTGTGTGTGATTACATGACCTGTGTAACTCTACATTCCTGTATCAAATGAACAAAAGTTATGACTCCATTTAGTATGTATGATGTGTCAAAATACATTCTACTATAATGTATAACTAATTAGAACAAATAAAAAATATTTTAAAAAGAAATAAAAAATAAAGGAAAAAACAAAAGCACAAGCACATATCCTGAAAAGTTAGATGTAAATAAAAATTACCAGAAGGAAAACATATGAAGGTAATTAATAAAAATAATTTGACAGCAATTAACAAGCTAGATGTATAGAACTAGAAATAAATCCCCAAACTCCTTTTATCAAATTTTATTGTCCAATAAAATTTACAAGAGAAATGAGTGGTATAAAATACTAAAAGGAAAAGGGTCTATAAATCTTATGGAGAGAGGGGAACAAACAGGAAAAAACTGCAAACACAAAACAATAGAAGATAAAGTGGAAATGGAAACAGGAGAAATTAAAGGATGTCAATGTAATAATTTCATAAAAAATGGTGGAATCTATGAAAATACATTTTAAAATCTGTATGGACTAGCTAACTTTCTGGTAAAAGTTATTGGCCTGGGCTGGGGATATAGCTCTGTAGGTAGAGTGCTTGCCTCTCATGCACAAGGCCCTGGGTTCAATCCCCAGCACCCCCCCACACACACACACAGAGAAGTTATTGACCAAACTGACCACAGAAGAAACAGAAAATCTGGACTTGAACAAATTCTATTAAAATTAGAAGAATGTGTCAAAAGAGCCAAAGACAACAACAGCTAAAGCATTAAATCTAGTTTATGCACAAGGTAATTATAGTAAATCTTTAAAAGCAGATAATTCCAGTGCCATTTAAACTGTTTGGATTATAAGTATGGAAGGGAAAAACTGAAATTACTTTTGAGAAGCAAGAATCATAATAAAAGCTAAACCTGACAAAAAGAATACTTCAAAGAAATCTCACTTATAAATATTATTGAAAAAATCCTAAAAAGATATTTGTAAACAAAATCTGACAGCACATCACAAGAATAATATAATACAAGACTTATGGGGACATAAATTTAAAAATTAAATAACCATTCTTGAAAGAAGAACAACAAAATAGAAAAATATAATACCATCTTAACATGGCCCCAGGGCCAATCACATGCTTAATGAGGAAACACTAGAGGCATCTTCACACAAGTTATAAACAAGAAACGCCATGTCTTATCATTCTACACTTCATAATTTACCCACATTATTGTCCAATAAAATGAGTGGTATAAAATACTGAAAAGGAGAGAATACCTAAAGTAATTATCTACAGAGAATCCAAGTAAGGAAACTGAGTTTAAAAAATAAGATAAAAGAGATAATAGGAGAAATAACACCAGGTCATATTAAAAAATAAAACTAACAACAAATGTACAAGAACATTAAGAAGAAAACTTTATTATTGAATAAAACTAAGGAAGATGTGAACAAATGAAAAGATATACTATTCTCTTAGACAAGATGACTCACATTGTAAGGAGGTCAATAATCCTCAAGGTAACCTATGTATTTAATAATGTCACAGTAAGAATACCTGTTTCTTAACTAGAGTGAATTCTAAAATCCATATAAAAATAAAAACATGCAAAAAAGAACTTAAAAATGAAGAGAGTAAGAAACAGTATCATTAGATTTTTAAAAATTATTAAATCTTAATAATTAAAATATTACTCAGTTGTATGAGCAATGAGTCAAAAACCCAAATTCATTAGATGAATTAGGATGTTACAAAAGGTGCTTACAAACAGGTGCTAAGAGCCCCTCAAAATAGATCACTAGGGTGTCTCCCCATGGGGCTCCTGTATCCTTTGCCCCTGGTCTTTTAAATTAAAATCCGGAGAACCTTGAAAAAAAAAAAAAAGAGGTTAGACAATAATGTCCATCTCTCTACTGTCATGTATAACTAATTAGAACAAATTTCAAAAAGGAGAGCTTCTCTTGGCTGGCTCTTTAGATGTTAATAAAAAAAAAAAAAAAGGTGCATTCTAGTCAATGCAAACAAAGGGAAATGGGGCTATGAAAAAAAATCCACACTTTGAACTAGATCATTTATGGATAGATCAAAATTTTAAAACTAGTAGAAGAGTAAATGTGGAGGTATCTGGTGAAATTCCATGGGGGACTTTTGAGGAAAAAAATATATAACATAACGTGATCTTCTAAGTATGACATAAAACTCACAAGTCATGAAAGACTGATGATTTAAAACACAGAATACAGATTTTCATGTGGCCAAAACTACCATATGGCAAAGACAAAACACTAAGAAAGCAAAACATACATATAAAACATATTCCAAATGGTGGATATTATCCTAAATTTAAAAGTTTCCATACAACTCAGTATGTAAAAGAACAATAACTCAATTTTAAAAGTCTAGGAACAATTAGTGGAAGAGAAAAATGAAAATAGCTCTTGAATATATGAAAAGATGATAAATTTCACTTTTCCCCATTTTTATTGATGCATTATAATTACATGTAATTGATGGATTCATTGTTACATACATTTCTACATGTACATGATATAACAATATAATTTGGCCAATATCATTCCCAGAATTTTCCCTTCTCCTTCCTCCCCCTGGTCTCTTTCCTCCACTGGTTTCCTTTCATTTTTCATGAGATTTCTCTATCACCTGCGCACCTTTCTTTTTCTCTTTCCTCTCTAGTTTCCACATATAAAAGGATAACATATGACCCCTGACTCTTTGAGTTTTGCTTATTGCACTTTTAATGAGAAAATGCAAATTTAAATAAGATAAATTAAGTTTTTCACTTATATTGGGAAAAGGCAAAGAATTGGGTAATACACTGAGCTGGCAAGGGTGAGAAAATGGGTACTCTTATACATTGCTGCTGGTAGACAAAATCATAAACCACTATGGAGGATTATTTAACAATATCTATCACAGTCTCAAGCATCTTGACCTTCTAACCCAACAATTCCACTTACAGAAATATGTCCTACTGATAAGCATATACTCACATATGTCATGTGGTATTTGTACAAAGATATTCATAACAACATAAATAGAGAGAACATTTGCAAACAACCAAAATGGCCATTAATAGGGAAATGGTTAGATACTTTTTGATAGATTCACATAATGGAATCAGAAAGAATAAAAATATACAGAAATTAATGTACTGAAATGAAATGGACTCCAACAGATAAGCAGAGATGGACAGATAGAAGGAAAGAAGGGAGGGAGAGAGGGAAAAGCTGAGGTTAGAGGAACGAGCATTCCTTCATATAAACTCTGCACAAACTATCTTTGGAAGGACACATTGGAAATTGGTTTCATTTTCCCAGCTAGGGAACATTTGTAGAAGAAAGACTTAACCTTTCACCATACCTGCATCACCAAAGAGTGTCTTTCGAATTCTTCTCTTTTGGCGGGTGGCCGGTACTGGGAATTGAACTCAGAAGCACTCAACCACTGAGCCACATACCCAACTATATACATATATATATACATATATATGTATATATATATATAAATTTAGAGACAGAGTCTTACTGAGTTGCTTAGTTCCTTGCCATTGCTGAAGTTGGCTTTGAACTCGTGATTCTCCTTCTCAGCCTCCAAGCTTCTGGGATTACAGGTATGTGCCACCACACCCAGCCTGAATTCTCTTTAAATCTATTTTTGAGTTCATAGTTTAGCTTTGACCTGCAGTTCGCTAGTTGGAAATCTCTTAAATAATCCTTGAGCCCAAAGTGGTTCCCTTTTCATCATAAAATTAGTTTGTGTCTAAATTTTTCCATAACCCATATATTTGTATTATGCAGTCAACTTTATCCCAAAATTGACAATTGCTATGATACACACAGCATAACTCCTCATGGCCTAAATTCTGAGTCTGTCATAAAAATAAAATATTTCACTACGTCACAATGGGATTACTGTGTTGTAAACTATATCATACAGGATTTTGCTTAACACCCTATCTCAGAAATGCTAACCCTGTATAGATTAGTTCATTCAGACTGAAAAAAAAAAAAAAAAAAACACCCTATTTTTTTAAAAAAATCTGTTCTGTTAGGAATTCAGGGAAAAAGATAAAAGGAATGAGAATAAAGGTTTATATTGCTTTATTCATTTCTCAAGAGAAATATAAGCTATATTTGCTCATATTTGAGAAAGAGTTTAAAAGCATAAAACTTGATAAATAGTAAGTAATCAAATAAAAGAGGGAGAAAGAAACTAATCACATCTGACAGCATAATCCCAGAAGAAACATTTTCTGTCTTTACTAGAAAAGTTAGAAAACAACCAGCCTATGTTGACTCCCAAATTGCTCTATAGACTCAAATCTCTTTTGTCAGTCTCTGAATTGTTCCGATTTCTCAGATTTGAAGGCTTTTCGACCTTTCTGTAATGTTTATATTGCCTAGCCACACAATTTTCTTGCTTACATCTCCCTCCCAATTAAATCTGTAATGGGTTTTGACCAAACTGATAACTCCTATTTCAAGTAGTGTTTAGTGCCACATCTAAAGAACCTAGTGCAAATACTATCTACACAATGATCTCATTTTAGGGCTTTTCTTCCCAAAAGGCAACTTCAGCTTCTCACCACATAAACTGAAATTACCAGTCTTTATTGAACTGTTTACCTATATACTTTGGGCCATTATTTCATCTAAAAAGTTTTTGGTGAAACAGGAGCATGAGCTCTTGAACCTTGCCCTTTAATTAGTATAAGCTCCTTGAAGACTGATGGTGTGACTTCACAGCAGATAACAGAATGGACCTAGGAAACAGTGCCAAAATTAAACATTCCTTCCAAATGTTGCAGGCAACCCTAAGCCATGAAATGCCTGCCAACCCCCTGAGAAGATCAATGGAGCAACTACTGGGCATATAAAACAGAACCATCCACTGGAAAGTTCAGTTAATGAAAATCCACAATGGGCAATAGGTCTGCAATATCAGCACGTTCTCACAGAAGAATGGATTCCCATTATCTGCACCCCTAACTCCAGTAGATGGTCCAGCGAGCAATTAGACAGGCAAAAGCTAACACAAGCCCCAAACTGATTACATGACTTCACATCAATAAGATTAGATGATGACTGAGTTGTTGTTTTTAGAAGCCACTCGAGTACTGAAATTATACACAAGCATTCTAAGTTTGCCTGGAACAATAAGGCTTTTTCTTTAAGAAATTCAACTCGAATCGGCAAAGGTTTCATATGGACATTTATGGGAAAAGCATTTGTTGTTTACTGACCAGCGCATTTATCCATGTCTTTTGATTTCCTTCATTAAATTTAATACTCATATATTGTACATTATTTTTAAGAGGAAAAACATGCTCAAGTGTTACCGGCTTTTCCTAATAAATCCATCAGTACAGTATCTACTTTGCAATTCTATACTAGGTTAGAATTTGTCTTCCAACAGCAAGTTATTTGTCTTACTAACAATCTATCAGAATAAATATCTCCTATGGTAGAGGATTATTAAATATTTTTCACAGCTGAAATTCCCCAACCCCCTTTAGGCAGAATTAATAGCCCTGTGTTCATAGTATATCATAGTGCTCCTCACATTTTTAATAGATGCTATTATTGATGGATCTTTTATTCCCACTGGATTGGGACCCTGCTGAGGATGGAGAATGAGTTTTATTCATCTTTAAATAAGTCCCAATGACTTTCACAGAGCCTCCCACATGATAGATGAATAGAGTATAAAAACTTTTAGCCAGAGCTTTGTATTCCTCTCTCTTCTGCCTAATCCCTCTAGCAACTTAAGGTGGGAGTGGCAGGGCAGAGGTGACTGTGTGTTGAAGAATTTAAGACAATTTCTGCTGGGCCTCTCTCAATCCCATAGTCCCAGTTCTCTTTTTCCCCTTCAATGACTCCTAGATTCACAATTTGACTCTCTTCTGAATGTGGCAGTTGCTGCACGGAATGGAAATTGACAACTCACTGCAGGAACAGGAAGTCCATGGCACTGAAATTACCAAGAGGCACCTGAGATCCCTGCTGGCGACACATTTTCACACTACCCACTGCAAAGCCCTGTTTTATTTCTGTCTCTCCTCTTTCCCTTCCTCTGGTTCTACTCTGCCACTCCTTTCTTCCCCTACTCCACTGTTCCCATTTCCAGGCTTGTGCTCAAGATAGCCCAGGAACTTAAAATATTGCTGAGTAGGGATAGGACCTGCTCAGCAAAGTTCCACCACCCTTCTTTCATTTTCCCAGGACAAAACTCATTCATTGATTTTCAAGACTCTTCTCTGCAATCTCAAAATCTTATAGCAGGGCCGGAGACAGCCATCACCAATTAATAAGAATCATCATGGAAGATGAAATTTGTTTCCAATCTCTAGGGAATTTTTAGATTCTTGGCATTAGAAAGTATTAATTTAAGCCTTGCTAGTGAACTAGCAAAAATGGCTTTCTTTTTTTTTTTTTCTTCTTTCTTTCTTTAGATTCCCCTGCATTCTGACTGATGGGTAGTAAACTGGTTCAACAAGAATATGCATTAGCAATGTCTTGCTAAGTAGTCAACAATTGAGAGGAGAAAATGCATGCTATGTGTTTGCCCCATTTGCTTTACTCTCTCATCTGGCAAATTACTCTTCCAGTATCCTCAGTGTAATCATCAGTGCTTGCAAAGTTTATTTAGTTTATTCAACAACTGAACTTGACTATGAGTTAATAAAGTAGAATAAAATATGAGTCTAGACTTATGGTAGGCATTGAACATATAAAGATAACAAGCGTAGTCATTCATCCCAGTATCCTCAGGGAATAGAGTCTATCTTCTAACACTCATGATATTCCATTTGTGCTTCAGTAAAATCAACCAGCAGGCAATTTTTTCATGTTCTTGCAGTTTGGGAAAAAAAAAGATTTGCCTTTCAAACAAAACAATTCTTTTAATTGAATCAGGAAATCATAACCTTAGCTTTCCAAAAGACTTTACTAGTCACAAATATTTCCAGTGGATTCCCCAAGTTGATTATATTTGAAAGGGGTTAGGGTTCATGATCTAAGTTCAAACAATCAAATATTGAGTGTGGCCACTCCAGAGTATGAGAATCTGTGGATGTAATGTATGATATCAGTGACACCAGCTGAAATCAGGACAAGTGAGGAAAAAATGACAGACTCAAGCAATGTAACTCTGTACCAATATGAGAACATGCAACGTAAGTACTAACTTCCATAATGATCATTTTAGGATAATCTGTAGCAAACATAGAAACTGTGACACTGACACATGCATGAATAGAGTAACAACTTGCGGTCTGTGCTAAAAAGAGCTGTTTCCCTGAAAAAGAAGGCAACTTGAGAACAGAGGTGGAAGCAGGGCAAAGATGACAGATCAGAATGAAGCATATATAATTTAGCCCTCTGAGTGGAATCACCATCTGCCATGAGGGTGTATTCCTCTCTCCTATCAATCATCATGGTGGTTTCAACTCCAGAATCCTCCCAAGCATTGAGTTGCTGCTGATTTTTTCTATCTCAATATGTTGTTTGCCTCTGACCAGCAAATATGTAGTGTGCTTTCTTCCTTGAGTTGTATCTGTATATGGGCTTCAGAAACATCAACTAGCTTTTAAATAGATAAAGGCAATATATTAAACTATAATTTAGCCAAATATGAAGTTGGGAGATGGTGCATTTCCCCCAAACTAGTCAAAAATTCAAAAAATGGTTCTGTTTTCCAGCTGCTACTATCCACTCAAGGGTGAGACAGGCACACACCATGCCCATCATTAAAGTGATCCACAGGATTGGCAAACATTCACCGGCAAGGTAATTCTCCAGGTAGGGCCTATAGCTTGCCCACCTCAAAATCTACCTAATTGTAATCTATTGGAATTTAAATCTAATTCATTTGAATCAATTAAAATGCAAATTCCTGTGTCCCACCCCAGAACTACTAACAACTCATGAATGTGTATTTTAACTAATTCACCAGATGATTCCTAAAGGGGTGGAAGTATGAGGAGCCTTCTATTCTAGGGCAATAACTCAATGGGAAAGGGCTTTTCCCATTCACTCCCTGAGGCATCTAAAAATATTTCACCCAAACTAGTTGCATCTGTGCAGCAGCTTTATAGTAATCCAGGGTCAGGTCACTGGAAATTTCCTGAAAGTTGGCATGAGACCCCAGAATAGTCTTGTTCCCTAAGTGCTCAAGCCTCACGGAAGTCACATATACTTTTCATATCATGGCTCCAGGATATTTATAGACAGGGAGAAACTGTCTTTAGACTTCCTAATTCTCCTCACTCTGGTTTTCTGTCCTTCACAGAACAGGCAAATTCCATTACAGCTCCTCCTCAGTGACTTCCTCACCTGCCTTGCTATTTGTTGATTCTATTGCTGGCTCTGGAAAGGGACCTTCAAAGTGAGGCACAGAGGGATTTTTGCAGCATCTCTGATCAGCGCTGCTCAAAACTGGGCACCCATAATTCCCCCCAACTCCCATTAATCAATGGCAGACGTGACAAAAAACTAGCCTTGCAAGTTTAAAGTTTAAACACGGCTACTGAGGGATAACAAGATCCTGCTGATTCCCTGGTTCCTTTTTAAGAAAGAAGAGCACTGAGATAAATACGGAAAATCATTCTCTTACTATTTTAAAATATCTAACCTTTAACTTTGTTTAACTTCAGTAATTGCCTGAGTTGAGACTGCTTTTAAAACAGGTTCAAGTTGAATTCTAAGTTCTCCACTTGTTTTTGTTCAGTACAGATTGCCTTCTCCAATGTCTCAAAAGAGCAGTCATTTTGATTCAGTCAGACACACTTATTTCACATCAAACATTTAAACACAAAAATGTCCTCATGCTAATACTGGTATAAAATGAAAATATTTGAATTTGTGCATTTCTAAAGTATTTGTCAGTTTCTTTCTTTCTTTTTTTTTAAAGAGAGTGAGAGAGAGAATTTTTTAATATTTATTTCTTAGTTCTCGGCGGACACAACATCTTTGTTTGTATGTGGTGCTGAGGATCGAACCTGGGCCGCACGCATGCCAGGTGAGCGCGCTACCGCTTGAGCCACATCCCCAGCCCATTTGTCAGTTTCTTGATACTTGTAGCAAAAATACCTCAACCAAGCACATACGAACCTGACATTGTACAGAGATCTCCCTTTGTGTAGTGTCATGCACGTGTGGCAGATCTAGAGCAGCGAAAGAATAAAAAATTTGGAGATGAAAATGACAAGAATTTACTTACTCTACAATTACCATTTTGCACTTCAAGAAAGCAGATTCTGTAGGGTGAACTCAGAGTTTCCTTCCAGCCCTGAAATTGTGGTTTGCCAAATATAGTAGAAGCTGTTGGTGCGCTGCCTTAAACCTTCACCAGTCAGGGTTCTCATCTATGCCTATAGCTTCCTATAGCAAGCACCTGTGCACCACTCCTGCCTCTGTCCACAGTCACACTCTGGATTTATGCACAGGTAGGAGGGAGTCCATAGGGAGCTAATATCTCCAGACCAACTCTCAGCTAATGACACAAGGAAGTTATGTCATTAAATAGCTTCTCACTCTCAGATGGGACAACTCTAAGGTGTGCTTTACACCTTCTCCCGGAGACAGGTAACTGAGATACCATGTGGTGGCTTTCCTGTCCTTCCCTCCCCTGAATACTTAACCCCACAGACACTCAAATTCTAATCTTAGAGCATTCTGGGGAAGCACAGCTTTATATACAAGGTCTTATAACTCTGGCAGAAAGGGAAGACCAAGTCAGTTTGATTTTGTATTTATTTGAAGAAAAATGCATTATTAGATCATGTTATGGAAATCCAGAAGAGATATACCACTCCAACTCAAACAGTATGAAATACCGTCATCCAGTTCTTAACTAGTGCCAAGTTTTTAGAACCTTTGTCTCAATTCATACCAGGGAGTTATTCAGAATTGAATATCAATGAGTCTCAATGCTGATTTAATAAGCAATTTTGAAGTAATTTTTTTTTAAAAAAGCAACCATATTTGTTCAGAAGCCAAAAGTAGCAGTTGGTATACTGCCCTATGAAAGCAAAGCATAACAATTCTATAGGATGTCTTCAGAATTAATATTTAGTTCTAATATGCCAGGATTCTCTATTTGATTCACTATGTTAGAGGCTTTTTCTAACCAACACTCCTTTTCACCTGTATTTCATTAAATTTATATCATATTAACACTAGCTTTGCTTTTATCTTTTCTTTTTACTAAGCTAGCACCCACCTGATACCACTTTAGTCTTTGTAATAGTACACAATTTTTATTAAATAAATTTTGCCTATAAATACAGGTTTTCAGATCAAAGCCATTTTCTCTCCCATTGTAATATTGATGGATACACAAAGACATGAAAAGATGACTTTAAATTGGAGCCTTCACTCCACTGAGTCTAAGGTCACTCAAAATTGAATTTAGGATGAAAAATATAGTAATATGGAATATCAGTACAATTTTTTTTTCCTAAGTAAAGTTTAAGTGTCTTAAAACATCATTGTTTGCTGCACACTAAGGGGGGGGGGAGGTGCTGGTGGTGTTTTTCAGAACAAACCAAGATGCTAACATTCTGAGAGCTCTCAGCCAAAGTTATGAATGAAAACAAGCTCCATGGCCTTGATTTCAGATCCTGTTGTCTAGAAAAAATTTGGTTATTTATTCTCACTGTTGGGCAGAAGCAAATTTACCCCTAATCCAATGAAGCTTACATTCCATGGCCCCACATATGCATGGACCCCTCCCAGATCCCTTGGAGGATCTTTCACACAACCTTACATTGCCTTATAGGGTTTTTTAAAATTTACAAAAGTGAAATTATTCTAACTATATTTTGTTGAAGCTTATCTTCACTCTGACTTTAAAGATGAGCTTCAAAATTTTATAAGCTTCAGTTCCAAAATAATCTGAATCCATTCTTCTGCTGGATATGTTAAAGCATTATAGGCATTTCTTAGCTGAATACTCAGCCCTACAACTCACAAGCTTTCCACAATGTTCTCTCTTCCAGGGGAGCCTTTTTAGTCCAACATTAGCTCAAGCCTCACAGCACCTGTCCAGCTAACAACTTTACTAATCCATGACTTCCAGAGATATTTTACAATTACGCTAAACCTTTGTGAGACACTCAGGAAGCTTTAGTGCATCAATGAGCAGTTAACATCTATGAATTCCTACAGAGATCTGAGGTTTAAACCAATTACTAGTAACCAGGACTCTTTGCAATGAACTTTCATACAGAACAAGGATATGCTGATGTTTTAAATTAAAAACATACTCTCCTACAGAGAAAGTCCACCCAGCATTCTTCTTCTTTTGGCCCATGTGTGCTACAGGAGTGATTATGGGACTCACAGAAATACTGAACCCAAAAGGAAATATTTCTTTATAAGAAACCATAACTCTGAATTTTTTTTTTTGTGTGTGTGTGTGTGTGGTGTTTGTGTGCACACTCATGGTGTCCTGATGTAGCTCTTTTTATGTTTGATTTTCTTTTTTGCTTGTTTTACAAGCCTCCATAGTTTGTTCTTCATTCTTCATTCCCAGTTGCAAGGCAAAATAATAGACAAAAAGAAATGAACTCTAACATAATGGTAGGATATCATTTTTGCAAGTTAAAGCTTAGACCTGTGGATTAGGTGGCAACTTACTCCTCTTCAACTCTTGAAATGATTAACTAATGTTGCCAAGTTTGCCTGCACTGATTTCATTGAGAATTATAGTAGTTAACATTTACTGAGTTCAGGCTATATGTCATGTACAATAATAAGCATGTAACATACCTTATCTCATTTAACCAAACCAATGGCCATAAAAGGCAGGTACTATTTCATGTCCATTGTGTAGGTAAGGAAACAGAAGCACAGCAAGGTTAAGCAATTTACCAAGAATTACTTTTTGTTTGACCACCCTCTTTCTTCCCTAGTGAATTAGTTTTTTTATTGCTATGACCAAAATATATATCATAAGCCACATAAAGAAGGAAAGCTTTATTTTTGTTCATAATTTCAGCTGATGGCTACCTGGCTCCATTGCTTTGGGCCTGAGGTGAAACAGAACATTATGGCAGAAGAGTGTGGCAGAGGAAAGCTGCTCACTCATGGTAGCCAAGAAGCAGAGAAAGAGAAAATGAGAAAGGGTCCTAGCACTGGGCATGCCCCCAGTGACTTACTTTCTTCAACTGTGGCTCACATGCCTAGAGTTTCTATCTCCTCCCAATAGTCCTTTCAAATTATTAATCTATTAAAAGGATTAATCCACTGGCAAAGTTATAGCTTTTCATGATCCAATTACTTCCCAAATCCTCACCCTTGGAAATTGGTGCACTAGGGATTAAGTCTTCAACATATAAACTGTGGGAGGATAGTACAGATCCAAACTATCATCCCTAGGATGCTCAGACCAGGCCTCTCCCAGCACTGGATTAGGCATATGACCCAAGCTGGCCAGTTAGAGAATCCAACCCCCTGCCTTGATGATTGGTTCAGGAATGGGCATTGTATTGGCTTTCTATTTATTCTACCACCACAAACATAGAACTTAAAACAACACCTGTTTATTAGCTCACAATTATCTTGGTCAGAAGTCTAGATGCTGCATGGCGGCATTCTCTGCTCAAAAGTCTATAGCCAAGACTTGTCCAGGCTGAGTTCTCACCTGGAGGTTCTAGGAGTGAAATATACTTCCAGGTTCATTCTCAGCAATATTTAATTCCTTGATGTTGTAGGACTGATGTCCCCATTTCCTTGATGACTATTAGTCAGGGGCTGCTTACAGATTCCCTGCCCATGTTCCTTGCCACAGGCCCCCTTCGTCTTCATCCAGAAATATTGTTTTGCATTCTTCTCACACTTCAAATCTCTGATATCCCCACCTCTGACCTCCAGAATCAGATTTAAAGGGCCCACCTTTAAATTGGTTTAGGCCCATCTAGACAATTTTTCTAGTTTAAGATTAACTGACTTGGCACTTTAGCTAAATCTGCACAATCCCTTCTCAGCAACACCTAGATCCATACTTGATAAAATAACTTGGTTTTATTCATAACAGTTTTGTGTACACCCAGGGCTGTAGGACATTCAGAACTATCCTAGAATTCTGCATACCATGGAACATAAGCCAAACTAGAGTATTCAGAATCCTCTACACCAAGACACCTTCTCTGTTCTTTGGTCTCATGAACCATGAGCACAACATATATTAGAGCTGTGAGACTGAGAGAACATATTGCAAACGAAGCCAAATCAGAAAAAAGAAAGGTTGAGAGAGATGTTGGCAATAACATTATTTGAGTCTCTGGATCCACAGACTCAAGTTGGCATTGTTTTTTTGCAGCTAAAACCTTATGACCAATGTAGCCAAATCTTTCATACTCCAAAGCCCAAGCTTGTAACTACCATGAAATTTGTCATTATCTTTGACTAGGTTTTTATAATCTGAGTGTAATTTTATAAATTTCTCTCTTATTTATTAAAAAACAGGCCAGAACTGTCAGTTTTCATTTTTCTCCCTATAATTATTTAATGTTATGATAATTGGAGGAAAATATCTTAAAAGCCAATGGAAGAATATTGGGGAAAGCTAAAAGAGAGAATACACAAAAATCTATACTATTTCTACAATTTGTATTGAGTCTTAAATGATTTCAAAGGTTATATTTTGAATGTCAACTGATAAATACTCATTTGGATATCAAATTAAGCACATATAGCTTTTCTCTATCTTTCTAACAATTTTTTTTTCTGTTTTCAGGAAAAATGTATAAGGTAAAGAAGAGAGGATAGCAGCTCACTCCTTTCCAACTCTTGAAGCTATTGACTAATATTGCCAGGTTTCCTTGCACTGATTTCATTAATAATAATAATAGTTAACATTTACTGAGCTCAGACTATGTGTCATGCATGATACTAAGCGTGTAACATACGTTATCTCATTTTACCAAGCCAATAGTCATAAAGGTACAAGTTATTTTGCTTATGGTTCTCTATATTAAAAGTTCTAAAAGTAAAAACATTAGACACATTTTTAGTATTGATTTTCAAATGTTCACCACCATTCATATTAATACATTTGTTATCATTCATGTGGAAAACAACAGTAGTTTTCTCTCCACCATAATTTTCTCTCCTTTAATTTAGCCTGTAGAATTAATTAAAGGAATACTGAATTCCTAGCCCTTCAGCACTTCAGAATGTAGCGGTATTTGAAAATTGGGCCTTTAAAGAGGTAATTTAGGTTAAATAAGGTCTTCAAGAGGAGTCCTAACCCAGTAGGACTTATATCATTAGAGAACTATAAGAAAATGTCTATTAAGTCACTTAGTATGGGATACAATTTTATGTCAGTCTTAGCAAACTCATGCAAATTAATGTGATGCCAAATAAGGTGTTTAGTTCCAGGTCTAAATATGGAGGTCATTAGGTACAGCCTTATGTGTAAGTTCTGATGCAATGAAAAATTTAACACCCTTCCTGCCAACCTGACAATGAATGGTAAATCAGTTTTTCCAACTCAGCTTTCAATGAGGTGCCTAGAGAGATTCATAGCTGGAGAAAATTTAGAACTGCATGGAGGGCTGTAGAGAGGACAGTTAAAATGGTGCCCAGACATGTACTATTCGAACTACTTGCAACATAATCCAACACACCTGTCACCATTGGTAAGTAACCTATGTGGGAATTGTTTTCTCATTGACTTCCATAATAAATCCAAAGGCACTTCTATGAAAACTAGATGCAATAGAAAATGCAACACTGGGGGCTGGGGCTATAACTCAGTGGCAAAGTACTTGCCTTGCACGTGTGAGACACTAGATTCGATCCTCAGTACCACATAAAAATAAATAAAGATACTGTGTCCATATACAACTAAAAAATATTTTAAAAAGAAAGAAAGTGCAACACTGGCAGAACTTGAAGAATGCTGTTCTTCTTTCACTTAAAGATTCTGCTTTCATTGTTATGCAATGTAACTCAAGTGTCTGGATTGTTTGAAAGAACCAGGTATTCCAAAGTGTAGCTATCATTGAAACCTTCTAATCTATATCAGTGTTTTTATAGTATGAGTAAACATATACAAAACCTGGGGATTTTGTAAAAGTGCAGATTCTGATTCAGAGATCTGAAATGGGATCTAAGACTCTCCAGTTAAAAAAAAAAAAAAATCAAGGGGTATCAGAGTTTCTAATCTGTGAAGAGTACCTGGAGTAGCCGAATTTTAGTAGAGAGCAATATGTAAGTGTGCCATTTATTTAAACAGAAGAACCAAATGGGCAATTTGCATATAAGGAAAGTGGCTCCTGTAGAAAACATTAGCAATGCTTCTTCAGCTTTGGCTAATGGGTCATCTTGCAGAGGGGAATCCATGAGTAGGACCCCATCTTCCTTGCTTTGTTTCCATACACTTGTCAGGCAAACATTGTAGAAACGGGGAGAGAGCAGCTTCCTTTATGAGTAGAGATAGTCTGGAGCCAGAAAGATATATTCAACTTTTTTTTTATACTGGCACCAACCAGCCTGCGACAAGCCGTAAACAACAAGGAAACTCATCTGGCACACTTTTCCCGCAGCCATTTCTCAAATGTCAGAATATCATGAATAAGAGGCCCTTGGGAGATCATGATGCACTATGCATTCCTTACTATTGGATTTTTATTTGTCCCAATACCTCTTAAGAGTCTCAGTTTTTGTAGGTAAAAAAATATTGTTTTAATATTAATATCATTAAGCTTTCAGGGAATTCTTAGTTGATGCACAAAACAAGTATTTTTGGTAAAATAAAACAAGAACAATATGTCAGAATTTCAATTCTTCATAAATGTTTATACCTCTGAATAACCAGAACTGACATGCTTTTGACAGTTATAACACTACAAAAGCTTTTTTATGTCTGATTTTTTTTTCATGTTAGTTAAAGTAGAAATACATGGATAGTATTTTAATTTCCAGATGAGCAAATAAAATGCATAAGCGTAAGGATTTGAATTGACTTGGGAGGCTTCTAGTACTACAGCTGCCAATTTTTTTGTCATGGAGCCCATTTTCATCCTTAAAAATGTTCAAGAATTCATCTTACTTTTGTTCACATGGATTATTTATTCTGACATTTACTCTTTTGGAAATTAAAACAGAAAAATTAAAAGTATTTATCGATTTATTTTAAAATTACTATAATAAACTCATTACATATTGTCATTAAAAATCTATTTTAGGAAAAGTAACTACATATTCCAAAATTTTAAAAAATATTTATTGAAAAAGGTAGAATTCTAGAGTGCTTTTTGAAAAATCTCTTCTTGAGTCTGTCTATGGAAGACTAGATAGATTCCCATTCAATCCAGTGTGAGACACCGGATTAGTTAGCACATGGAAAGAAAATCTGGCATCTCAAGATCTCTGATCTGAAAAAGGAAGTGTATTTTAATATTCTCTATAAAAACTGTGATAGCTTTGCTTATTACTACACCAACACTCAACAAGCATTCTTTTCTGAAAGGTTAACGGCAATATGGAATCAAAACTCATGTCAATGAACTTCATTCTCTGATGCATTAAACTCCAATGGTTTATTTTTGTTCTTTAAGTGGATCTTTTGCCTATTCATATGTTTGTGACATTTAGAACAATAAGCTATGAAGATCTTCCAAATATTAGTGAATTTCATCACATAACATTGGAAAAAACCCATGTGAACAGAAGTAAGATGGATTCTCAAACATTTTTAAGGATGGAAATGGGCTCCATGACAAAAAATTTTACATTTATTAAAATTTCCACCAATCTCATCAGAATAGTCTTAATACATTGGAAATCTTAAGAACTCTCAGTGGCAGATATAAATCTACCAAAATTTAAATTTTTACTTGAAAATTTAAACCTTACCATTGAAACAAATGCCATCAGTTGTTTTCCTTGAAGTGACAAGACCAATCTGGATTCATTTTTTAATAGCAGCCAAATATTCATTTTTGTTAGTCATTCTTTCAACTGAAAATGGAGTTTCAGGAAAAATGTGTTTATCTCAGAACTCAACTCTACAAATGCTTTTCTTCAAGGTAATTACTATATATACAGAATTATTTTATATGTACTTCCCATTTAGTCACATACAATATTAAAAAGTATAGTTCAATAATCAAGATTTAATAACATTTAAAGATTTTTATTATACCATTGAGAACCTTACTAAGTAAAACTGGATTTTTTCCCCCCTTGGAAGTGTGTAATAATGAAGAAGACAATAAAAACTAATTTGGTACCAGCAATTTTACCCAACTTGGATTCTATGTCATCATCATTTGTACACAGAAATAATTTAATATTAATTTTATGGAAAATAGTACTTTCTTCTGTAGCAGTGTTCTATAGAACAAAATTGGGGAAAGAAAGCTGTATTAAACACCTTTTTTAGTCCCTTCTGCTTCAAGATCCTTGTTCAAACCCAGGGCTGCAAACACCCCACATATACTGTTCACCCACCCCAAAGGAAGAACTTGGAGGACTCAAGGGAGATGTTTTAGACATTTTTTTTTTTTACTTATTCCTTGGCAGCAGTGGGCCAGGATACAATGAGGGTACTGCACTGCCCCAACAAGCAGGAACAATATATAGGATAGGCTGTAGGCCCTTTGTGCTAGTGGATTTATTTAGGTGTTTTATGAGTATATTCATTTACTTTACAACCAGGGCCATTCTATTTAGATCTTATCCTAAAAATTGGAGATAAGGGAAGTGACCAGCTTCCCCTCTCCAATTCCCCCTTTACCCCATTCTTTTAGAGACCCTCTTATCTTACTATAAGCTTTCCTAGGCACTGATTAGTGTTTAACTCAAGAATCCTATTAAAAAAGGTTTATGGTGGCATCCATCTGCCATATGGTCTATTGGACTTGCCAACATTTAGGTGGTAGAGAAATTTTATCAATTTTCATTAGGCATTGACTTTTAACTTATCATTTGTTAATCAAGTTTTGACTTACATCTGCAGTTCTAAACACAGTGACTGAACAGAGTAGACAATGTGAAAATGTTTGTTCCTTTATATCTCATCACTCTTAAAAGAGGATTTGAGACATTCTTTTATAAACACACACACAATATGACAGTTGCACTTTCAAAATGTGATCAAGTCCAAGGGGAAGATGGCAAAAGTGAGCTAAGAGTCAGTCCTGATCTCCTCAAAATACAGAAATGAAGCAGTAAAGGAAAAGCAGAATTAAGAGGTGGGTGACAACGTAAATGCTCTCATATTCAATACTGTGAAGTCTGAAACCTGGAGACCTTGGAAGATAGATTACCAGAGTAGAAAACAAACTCACTCCTTAACCTGACCCTGGGGTTGAGAGTGAGGTGGGAGCAGAACTTCTCTTAAGCTCATCCAATAAGACCAGTTGGAGAGACAGACCAAATTTAAGGCTTGATGGTAACAGAAGGGTCCTTAAAATAGCACAAATTGCTTAAAATCAAATTGTGAAAAGAAAACTGAGCCAGGGATCTGCAATAATCTTGTAGAGCCTGTAGCTAACCAGTCACCCCCTTAAATCAGAACTGTCTTCCTACTCCTAGACAGCTGTAAATTAAACAAGAAGGAAGTCCACTACAGTGGGACCTCTTTAAGAATTTGACCACACACACACGCACACACACACACACACAAAAAAAAAACTTATATAAAGACCACTACTAGCCAAACATCACTGAAGGCCTCTGGCTCTCCCCCTCACCATGAACAAAGGGAATGAATGGGGTGGCCCATAGATAGCTGGCTCCATTCCTTTAGACTCATGGTAGAAGTGGGTGATAAAGCAGCTCATATGATGATCAGGAAACAGAAAGAGACTTCACTTGCCAGATACAAAATATATACCCCAAAGTCACTTCCCCAATGCCAACCTTCAGCCATATCCTACCTGCCTTTAGGTACCACTCTGTTAATCCTCATCAGGGGATTAATTCACTTATTGGGTTAAGGCTCTCAAAACCCAGTCATTTCACCTCTGAATGTTCTTTCATTGTCTTACACATGAGCTTTTGGGGGACACATAATATCTATACCACAACACAAATACAGGAAGCATATAGGACTCCAAGTATACAAAATCACTACAAATAGATCCACTCTAAGACACAATATTATGGAAATATTTAACTTACAGAATAATGATAGAATTTTAAAAGCTGCAAGATAAAAACAACTAGTCACATTTAGAGGTAAATCAATCTAGATTTCAACTGATTTCCCAACCTAGATGGACCCTAAAAGCCAGGAAGGCTTGGAATAATATATACCAAGCTCTGAAAGAAAAATGAATGCCAACCAAGGAGAATCAATTTTAGTTTAAACACTATAAATAAATAAAAATGGCAGAAAATCAAATAAAAATCATCTCTCAATAACATCATTGAATGTAAATGGTCTAAACTCTTTAATTAAAAGACACAGATTGGCAGATTGGATTTTTTAAAAAGACCCAACAATATGCTGTCTGCAAAAGACTCTTCTCACAGGCAAAGACACCCACAGACTGAAAGTGACAGGATGGGGGAAAATACATCAATCATATGGGTCTCATGAACAAGCAGGGGTTGCTGTTCTCATATCAGATAAAGTGGACTTCAAGCCAAGATTAATCAGAAAAGATAAAGAAGTTCATTTCACACTGCTTAAGGGAATCATACATCAACAAGACATAATGATCATAAATATTCATACCTGAAACAATGGAGTATCTATGTACATCAAACAAACTCTTCTCAATATTAAGAATCAAATAGGCCATAATACAATAATATGGGGTGACTTTAACACTCCTCTCTCACCACTGGTTACATCATCCAAACAAAAACTGAGTAATGGCTCTATAGAACTAAAAAGTACAATTAATAATATGGGCCTAACAAACATCTACAGAATATTTCATTCATCAAAAACCAAATTCACTTTCTTCTTGGCAGCACATGGAACATTTTTCTAAAAAAATCAGTATCTTAGGCCATTTTTAGAAAATACAAAGAGAGAGAGAGGGGAAAAAACCTTGCATTCTATTAGATCATAGTAAAATAAAATTAATGATAAATAATAAGATATAAAACAGAAACCACTTTAACACCTGGAGATTAAATAATATACTTGAATGATGAATGGATAGCAGACGTAATCATGGGAGAAATAAAAAAAAATTCTTAGAAGTAAAGGAGAATAGTGACACAACATAGCAAAATCTCAGGGGCAGTATGAAGACAATTCTAAGAGGGAAGTTCATAACATCAAGCTCATATATTAAAAGAATAAAAAGATATCAAATAAATAATCTATCATTACATCTAAAGGGCCTAGAAAAAGAAGAACAAATCAACACCAAAATCTGGAGAAAACAAGAAATTATTAAAATTAAAGCCAAAATTAATGAAATTAAGATTTTAAATAAATATAATAAACCAACTAAGAATTGGTTTTTTGAAAGGATAAACAAAATTAACAAACTTTTAGCTTGACTAACCAAAAGAAAGAGGGAAACGGGCTGGGGTTGTAGCTCAGTGGCAGAGCATTTGCTTAGCATGTGGGGGGCACTGGTTTCAATCCTTAGCACCACATAAAAATAAATAAAATAAAGGTATTCTTTCCATCTACAGCTACAAAAAAAAAAAAGATATTTTAAAAAGGGGAAAAACTCAAATTATCAAAATCCAAGATGAAAAAGGAAGTATCACTACGGACATTACTGAAACCCAGAGGATCATCTGAAACTATTTTGAAAATTTTTAAAAAAATTCCTAGAGACCTATAACCTACCCAAATTGAACCAGGAGGATATAGAATACTTTAACAGATCAATGTCAAGTAATAAAATTGAAGCAGTCATAAAAAGCCTTCCAAAAAGGAAAAAGCCCAGGACTGGATGGATTCTCAGCTAAGTTCTACTAGACCTTTAAAAAACAACCTATACCAATCCCCCGCCACAAATCTTATCCATAAAATAGAAAAGTGGGAACCCTGCCTTACTCATTCTATGAAGCCAGTATCACCCTGATACCAAAACCAGACAAAGACACATCAAAGAAAGAAAACTTCAGACCTTGATGAATTGGTAATGGAATTCTTAACAAAATATTGGAAAACCACATACAAAAACACATTAAAAAGATAGTGCACCATGATCAATTGGGGTGCATCCCAGGGATGCATGTTTAGTTCAACATATGAAAGTCAATAAATGTAATTCACCATATAATTAGACTTAAAGACAAGATCACATAATTATCTCAATAGATGCAGGAAAAAGCATTTGACAAAATACAGCACTCATTCATGTTTAAGACACCAGAAAAACTTGGGACAGAAGGAACTTACCTCAACACTGTAAAGGCTATATAAAACAAACTGAAGGCCAATATTATTCTGAATGGAGAAAAAATATTTTCTCTAAAAAAAAGTAAAAAGACAAGGATGTCCACTTTTATCACTCTTATTCAACATAGTCCCTGAAACTCCAGCCACAGCAATTAGACAACAGAAGGAAATTAAAGGACTACAAATAGAAAAAGAAGAACTCAAATCATTTATTTGCCAATGACATGTTCGTATATTTAGAAGACCCCTAAAACTCGACCAAAGTCTTCTAGTGCTCATAAATTCAGCAAACTGGCAGGATACAAGATCAACATTCATAAATCAATCTCATTCCTACAGTACAATAATGAATCAGCTGAAAGAGAAATTTGGAAAACTATCCCATTCACAATAGCCTAAAAAAATTAATTATTTGAGATTCAAACAAAAGAAGTGAATGACCTCTACAATAAAAACTATAGAACAGTAAAAAAAAAATAAATTGAAGAAGACTTTAGAAGATAGAAAGAAATCCCATGTTCTTGGATAGGTAGAATTAATATTGTTAAAATGGCCATATTACAAAAAAAAAAAAAGCTATACAGATTCAATACAATTCCCATTGAAATTCTAATGACATTCTTCACAGAACTAGAAAATCAGTTATGAAATTCATTAAAAAAAATAAGAGACTCAGCAGAGTCAAAACAATTCTTAGCAAGAAAAGTAAAGCAGGAGACATCACAATACCAGACCTCAAATTACACTACAGAGCTATCATAACAAAAATAGTATGTATTGGGCATCAAAACAGACATGAAGACCATGGAATAGAATAAAAGACACAGAGACAAACACATAAATACAGTTATCTCATACTAAACAAAGGTGCCAAAAACATATGTTGAAGAACAGACAGATTTTAAACAAATAGTGCTGCAAAAACTGGAAATCCACATGTTGTAGAACAAAATTTAATCACTATCTCTCACCCTGCACAAAAATCAACTGAAAATAGATCAAAGAACTAGGCATTATACAAGAAACACTGCAAGTGCTAGAAGAAAATGTAGGCCCAACACTCCAACATGTCAGCTCAGGAACTGACTTCCTTAACAAGACTCCTAAATCACAAGAAATCAATAAATACACAGCATCAAATTATAAGTTTCTTCACAGCAAAGGAAACAATCAAGAGCGTAAAAAGAGAGCCAATAGAATGGGAGAAAATCTTTGCCACCTGCTCATTAGATTAATATCCAGGGTATACAAAGAACTCAAAAAACTTAACACCAAAAAAATAAAAATAAAAATAAAAAATAACCCAATCAATGAATGGGCAAAGGAACTAAACAGACACTTCTCCAAAGAAATCCTAATAGTCACCAAATATATTTAAAAATATGTTAAATATCTCTAGAAATTAGAGAGATGCAAATCAAAACTACACTGAGATTTTATCTCACTCCAATCAGAATGGCAATTATCAAGAGTACAAGTAACAATAATGTTGGCGAGAATGTGGGGAAAGGGATACACTCATAAATTTCTGGTGGGACTGCAAATTAGTGCAAACACTGTGGAAAGCAGTATGGAGATTCCTCAAAAAAACTCACACCTTATGACCCAGCTATTTCACTTCTCAGTACATATCCAAAGTATCTAAAATTAGCATCCTACAGCAACATAGCTGCATCAATTTTTATAGCGCATGATTCACAATAGCCAAGCTATGGAGCCAAACTAAGTGTCCTTCAACAGATGAATGGATAAAGAGAATGTGGCATATATACCATGGAATATTATTCAGCCATAAAGAAGAGTGGTTTTATAGCTTTTGCTGGTAGATGAATGAAAATGGAGATTTTCATGCTCAGTAAAATAAGCCAGTCCCCCAAAGCCAAGGGTCACATGTTTTCTCTAATATGCAGAAGCTAATCCAAAATAAGTGATTTGAAGCCTGTGTGCAGTTAAATTGCCTTTTTTTTTTTTTTTTTTTTTTTTTTTGCATTTGGAGAAAGTGTAACTACCAAACTTGAAATCTTTTATTCTTGACACCATGGTAGTCTCTGGTGGCATTAAATAAGAGGGGGGAAAAAGGGAAGGTAACAGGGGGCTCTTTCTCTTCAAAAGTTCCTCTTGCAGTCTCCTCTTCAATGATCTCCCAGGCACCATACTTAAAGGTTTCTCCTACAGTCACCCTCTTTGATTAGTCTTACAGCCCCTTGACCAGTAGGTTTTAGATGAATTTTATCAAACTGCACTTACTTAGAAATGATTTCATCCTGTTTTATTTTAATTGTTATTATTTTTCTTCTAATAAATGACATTGCCATTCCTTAAGGAAAAAAAAAAGTGGGCTTATGTTGGACACAAAACTTCCTGCTATCCCAAGAAACATGAAACCTAATTGGCTAGAAAAACCACATTATAATGACTTAGGTCTTAATAGAAGTTGAGTAGAAGAGAATTTAGGGTCACAGAAAATGATCTCCACCCACACCCAGAAGTGAATTGAGATAGCCTAGTAACTATTAAACATATATTTCTGTTCTAACTTATAAGTGTAAAATATTATTTCTCATCAATTTTGTTATTTCACACATTTTTTTATGAAGTCTACTTTTGATTGTATCTCTGAGGAGCTACAGTAGTGCCTTCTCACAGACATTGTGGTAGTCTAGTATCCTAGACAGTTATCTGTCTCATGTATAGAACAAGCTAAAATCCCCTAAGATTATTCACTATGAAATCTTCAGTCACAACAACATTCCAATCTTTCTAGAAGGAATAATGTCTAAGGAAGCTTTGGTGTATTTGTTCATTTATTCAAAAATGTTACAGAACATCATCTATATGTAAGTCCACTGTGTAGGTGATATAAGCACCATATAAGACCTTCATATTTTCTTGGAGTCAGGTTTTGAAATGATATAGCTCATGTAAATAATTCTTACTAAAAATAAATAATAATGCTTAAGAGCAAAATGCAATCAACTTTTGTATTATTTAAGGGTTCATCTTTGGTCATCATATATAGTGGTTGGATAAAAGCTCATACCACGGACAAATGGTATCAGCTTGTATCTTAGAGACTTGTAGAAATTACAAGTGGATTTTAATTAGATTTGGTGATATATGCATTTCAAAATTTATTTCATAATACATGAAACCGTCCCCAGAATTCTGAATTTCATGGTTTTTACTCCTCTTTTAATCCTTAGAGCATGTATAACATGTGCCTCATTGATTTAGAAAATCATTCATGGCATCTTGCCCTTAGTATTTGGTTATCATATGCTAGATCTTCTACGTAGTTGTTAAGTGTCTCAGAATGCCAATTCTCTCACCCTTAACACAATTCTAAATACATACGTAACAGGTACTGAATAAATACTTGTGGCATTTAATAGAATTTCACTGAACTGTGAAAAAGATGAAGAACCATCTAACAATGATGAAGAGATATTTCATTAGCAACAAGACAGTCACTAGTTACCAAAGTGATCCTTAGACCATCAGATCATTGAAAACCTCCCCCCAAACTCTACAGGTGTACTTAATAGGAGGGTGCCCACAAACATCCTATGTGGGCCTTCATAGTTTTTACTCTGTATTTTTACTAAGCAGACCCACTGGGATTTCCTGTTCTACGAATTCCCTGTGGTTTGTTTATCAGTGTTATATAACTGGGCAGATGGTAGTGAATGATTAGCAATTATTTTCCATTTTGTTGTATTGAGTCAATTTTTTTGTCAGGAACTCTGACAAGGCATTGTTTCCACCCTTACTTACTGAGTTCTTTTTGGTTTATAGTTTCAGTGGTAAGTAAATGAAGATATTCCATCATGAAGATATCACAACTAGTTTGTCAAATAATAATGTTTTCATCAACTTTAACATGGTTTTGAGTTGCTTCTTTCAGAATAAAAAGAATAATAATGTATATAGTGCCAGAAGACCAGTTATTTTACTAAGTCAATTAAGAAATCAGTTCATGTCATGAAAAATCATCATGGCATCTTGCTCTTGCATGCAGGAATCCAGGTACATTAAGTGTGGCCCTGGGAAATCTGTTAGGCACACATCACTAGAGTGACAAGAATCATCATATTTCAGCTGTGCCTGTCTATTAGTTCTTATCTCATCATGAATGATATCCACTATTTCTAGTCTAATTCTTTCAACAATTTATATTCTTGAGATAAAAGGGAAGAAAAAATCCCTTTTAAAAAGGCATAGACTTCATTTGGTAACCCATATTCAATGGTCCTTTAGGACAATATTTTAGTTAGCCTTTCCAAACAAGTAACGTGAAAAAGATTAAGTTGGGTTAGACATTAGATAATAATCCTGGAGATCTAGAAACGACAATTTTTCAAGCTGGAAACAATTTGAGCAACTTGAAATTAATATACCCTCTATAATTACCTTGAGAGTTCAGGTAATTGACCTAATTTCATCCCCTATGTAAAGCATCCATGTTGCCTTTTAAGATCTAAATCTAAATTTTAATGTTTTATTCATGCATCATTGATCACAGTACCAAGTGAAACCCAGGAGAAGAACGGATGAACTAAAAACTCTCCAACTCTGTCAGCTAATTGACCAAAGAGGATTTTAAATGAAGAATCTCTAAGAATGCGTGTGATTTGTCTGCTGCAGTCTGTGTGTGTTTGTGTGTGTGTGTGTGTGTGTGTGTGTGTATTTACTGAGGATTGAACCTCACCAAGTACATTGCCTTGTACATTCAAAGAAAGAGGTCTACCACTGACACTGCTGGTCTTTTTTAATTTTTGTGTAGGACAGGGTCCTTCTAAGTTGTAGAGAAGAACCTTGGACTCCTGCTTCATCTTCCTAGATAGTTGGGACTAAAGGTATGCATCTTGGTATAGCATTCTGAAGGCTCCAACAAATCACATATCTCAAGAATTCATCCAGAATTCCTCTGGAATTACATTTTTAATCACAAATAAGTTTCCTAGAACATTGTAGATATATGACTTGTAAAACATTGAAGATAAATGATTTTTTAAAATGCATTGAACGATTTATTTGGTCAGAGATTAAATTCAGACATAATTAGAATTACTGGAATTTTCTAATAATTATCAGATCTTACTGCCATTTACATATGGTATGTCCCAGATACTGAGCTCATCTTTACAACCTAATAAAATTGGCATTAATGTCACCATTTTACACATAAGGAAACTGAAAATCGGTGAAAAGTAAATAACTTGCAACAAGTTACACAGCCAAAGAATAGAAAACACAGGATGGAGATAAAAGACTACCTAGTTTCAAGATCCTTGCTCACAAATTCTCTGCTATGCAGCCTCACGCTCTCTTGGTACTATTTATATTCTGCCAATTTCTGAAAAGGGCTTCTGGTGGCTGCCAACAGGAGAAATAAATTTAATCCAACTATTAAAATAATGATAAAAGAAAAGTAGTGGAGGAAGTGAAATCAGCATACCAAAGGACTCAAGTGTGATGTCCCAGGAAGTCTTCAGAGAAAAGGAAACATACGTTAAGTTGTTCTCTCTATGGAACAAAAGGAAACAGAACAATAATTGAGATAAGTCACGTATACTAGCTTTAAGCTCGAAAGAAATGTCATTGTGTCCATGGTTAGAGATGTGACACTGAATAAAACATTTTCTATATGTAGCTTTATAAAAGATGAGTATTTTATAGTAATTACAAAGATCATTCCTTAAAAGCCACTGAAGAAGCAATATGCAATCATTGTTCTATGGCAGAATTTCTATTGGTACATAATTTTATAGAAGTCTGGCATAATAGAGATATAAAGTTTGGAATATACAGAAGTGGTTATTTAAAATATCCCTTGAATGGAATTTTCACTTTGGTCCTGGAATATTAATTGCTATAAACACTGACTTTCTATCATGAACTGCTAGAAACACAAGAAATGACTATTTTCAACCAATGGACATTAGACAGCATAGAACTATAATCTCAGAGAGGGAAAACTAGTTAAGGAGAGTCCTAACTAGCTTAATGCAGTTTCCAGTATAGTGCCAGGAGGGGGAAGCTAGACACAGCCAAAAAGTCATACTGTACTCAAAGCCCTAGCTGGTATGGTAAGTTGAAAAAAAGAAAAAGGTATGCAGATTGGGAAGAAAAATAATGAAATTGTCTTTATTCACTGAGGACATTTATCTGTGTAGAAAATCCTGATGAATGTATTCATTGAGTTAATATATAAGTTAAGTAAGATCACTGGATACAAAGTCAACACAAAAATAAACTATTTCTATAACTCCCAATGAACTTTTGAAAATTGATATTTTAAAAATACAATTACAGTAACTCTGGAAACTATAAAACATGTCTGAATGAAATTGAAGACCTAAGTAAATGGAGAGAGAGGTTGTATTCATGTGTCCTTCCAAATTGATCTCAAAATCAATATAATACTAATAAAATTTTCACTTTTTTGGTAGACATTGACATGTTAATCCTTAATTTATACAGAAATGCATAAGATATGGTACAGCTGAAAAATTTTGTAAAAGAACTATGTTAAGGAATTTACACCATCTGACTTCAATTCATACTCTAAAGCTACAGTAATTAAGATGGTTTGGTGTTGTTTTAGAAATCACTAGAATTAGCTATAAAGTCCAGAAATAGAATTATACAAAAAAGGTTGAGTTTTTCTACATAGGCACAATGGCAATTCAACAGAAAAGGTATAGTAATTTCAACAAATAGTGCTAAAACAATTTAATATAAACACAAGAAGAAAAAGAATCTCAAATTTTATGTTACACTATGTACAAAAACTAACTTGAAATGGATCACCAGACCTAAATGTTAAAGCTAATTTATAAAATTTCTGGAAGAAAAATTAGGAAAAAAAAATATGACCTTTCATTATGCAAATATTTCTTACACAGGACACAAAAAAAATGAAAAAAGAAAAAAGTCATTTGACTCCCTTTAGCAATCTTATTGAAGAGGTGTATAAGAAATAAATTCCTTTAAGTTATGTTTATCTGAGGAAGTCTCATTCTTGAAGGATAGTTTTGCCAGTAATGAATTTTTGGTTGATAAGTTTTGGGGTATTTTTAGTCCTTTCAACATTTTAACTACTATCCACTTCCTCCAGCCTCCATGGATTTTTATTCAAAATCAGCTGTTAACCTTACTGAGGACTGCTTTTATGTGATGAGGTGCTTCTCTCTTGTTGTGTTCAGGATTCTCTTAGTTTTTTACAGTTTGTTTATAATCTGCCTCAGTGTGGAGATAAATTTGAGTTTATACTGTTTGAAGTTTGTTGAGCTGCTTAAATGTGTAGACTCATGGGTTGTTTTTGTTTTTTTTATAAAATTTAGAAAGTTTTCAACCATTGTTTCCTCAAGTATTCTTTTTTCCCCATATTCCTCTCTCTTTTCCTTCTGAAACTTCCATGATGCATGTGTTTATATATTTGATGATGTCCCACACATCCCTCAGATTCTGTTTATTTTTCCTTTACTCTTTTTCTATTTCTAAGTCTGATCAATTTCAATTGCTTTATTTTCAAGTTCATTGATTCTTTTTTCTGCCTGTTCAAATCTGTCAAACTCTTCTAGTGAATTTTTTTTTATTTTTTTGTTTCTTTGTTTGCTGTGCATTTGCAGCAGCAACCTTTTCTGTTGAACAGACTGATTTAGAAAGGAGAAACCTTTCTAAGCATGTTTCTAGGATTTGTGGGTGGGTAAGCCTGCTAGGGTCCATAGTCAGGTGTGAACTATATACTTGGTTCATAGGCAGGGGAATATGCTATCGATGAAGGTCACAGGGCAGCTCTTTTTTAAAAAATTTATTGCTTATAAATATATATGACAGTAGAGTTTATTTGGACATATTATACATATATGGAGTATAGCTTATTCTAATTAGGATCTCATTCTTGTGATGTACCTGATGTGCAGTTTCACTGGTGGTGTATTCATATATGAACATAAGAAAATTATGTGTGATTCATTTTATTGTCTTTCCTGTTTCTATCTTCCCTACTTCATTCCCCTTTATCAAATTCACAGAACTTCTATTCTTCCCCTAGCCCCCACACCCAGTGTTGTGTGTTAGCATCCATATATCAGAGAGACCATCCAACCTTTGGTTTGGGGTGATTGGCTTATTTCAATTAGCATGACAGTCTCCAGATTCTATACCTAAAAGACTTAAAATCAACATACTATAGTAACTCAGCCACATCAATGTTTATACCATCTCAATTCACAATAGCTAAACTGTGGAAGCAACCTAAATGCCCTTCAATAGATGAATGAATAAAGAAATTATGGTATATAGGCACAATGGAATATTACTCAGCATTCAAAGAGAATAAAATTATGGGATTTACAGGTAAATGGTTGGCGTTGGAGAACATCATGTTAAGCAAAGTAAACGAATCCCAAAAAACCAAAGGCCAAATGTTCTCTCTGATAAGTGGATGCTGATTCATAATGGGGGGCGTGCATGGGGAAAATGGAGGAACTTTTATGGGGCAAAGGGGAGATAGGAGTGGGGAGGGGTCATGGGGGCAGGAAAAATGGTGGAATGAGATGGACATCATTACCCGAGGTACATGTATGACTGCACATATGGTGTGATGCTACATCGTGTACAACCAGATAAATGAAAAGTTGTGCTGCAATTGTGTACAATGAATCAAAATGCATTCTGCTGTCATATATACCTAATTAAAATAAACAAATTACTTAATTCAAAAAACAAAAAAAGAATACACACAATAATAAATGTCGGTGAGGATGTGGGTAAAATGGTTCACTCATACATTATTGGTGGGACTGCAAATTGGTACAACCACTCTGGAATGCAGTATACTGATTCCTCAAAAACTTGGTTAAAGTTTGACCTGGTTATCCCATTCCTCAATATATACCCAAAGGATTTAAAATCAGCATACTATAGTGATGCAGCCACATCAATATTTATAGCAGTTAAATTCACAATATCTAGTGAAGTTTTTATTTCAGCTATATGCTACTTTTCACCCACACAATCTTTATTTGGTTCCTTCTTATAATATTTGTCTATTGGATATCTTATTTGTTTACATATTATACAGATTTCCTTGAACTCCTTGCTTTTTGTTTTCTTTAGTTCATTGAGCATATTTAAGATACTTGATTTAACATTTTAATTAGTAATTCCATTGTCTATGCTTCCTCAGATACAGTTTCTGCCAAATATCTTCATCCAGTGAATTAACCATATTTTTCTGTCTTTTTATGCTTTGTAAATTTTTTGAGAACTAGATAATTTTGGTATAATAATGTGTTATAGTTTGGTAATTGGAAATCAGATTCTCTCAGGGGTTATTTTCTTGTTCTGCTTTGTTATTTAGTTTTCATTTATTGAAGGCAGCAATGTTACATTTGTATGGTGAATTTTCTAAATAATTTTTGTAAATTCTCTATTCTTTGTTGTGTGTGATCACTAGAGTTTCTTCTCTATTATCTTGGTAGTTAGCTGTGGCTTGAGAGAAATTTCCCTAAATGTCAGATTAAGTTTTTGAGACGGGTATTTCTCTTTAAATCTCCTAATAGACATTTCAGGAAGAGCCACTGTGTCCTTAAGGGCTTAAAACAAAGGATCTGTGGAGCTCATTAGGAAAACACCAGACCAACTAAAACATAAATCTCCAGTTTTTAGAAAGTAAGGTTCGTATATTGGCCACCCTATGCCACCTGGCCACTAAAGGAACATAGACTGCTGTTTCCATAGCCCTAGAGGTGCTCAGGAATGGTGATGGTATGTGGTTTACACATGTTCTACATTTACCAAACTTTAGCAGCCTCTCCCTTCAAGTATTCCCCTGGTTGCTAAAACTGATAAGTTTCCAGAACCCAAAAAGTTAATTGGTTGTAGCTTAATGGTTGTTTCTGTGAAGGGCCTGACCCTTCATGCTTCCTATGACAGCATTTTCTATGACTTCACTCTCTAATCTTTGATTGTGATCATTTTAACTGAGACAGCAAGCTGAGTTACACATTTAAGTTTTAACCTTTAATAATACCTAAAATTTGTCTGTAATCAACTTTTTATGTCATAATCATAAAAGAAACTAGATAAACCAGCCAAGTGCCTAATAAAAATCTTAACAGGCAAAGATAATCTTCTCTCACTGTGTTAATCAGCTTTTCATTGCTATTACAAAATACCCAAGATAACCAATTTAGAAAAAAATACAGTTTTCTTTGGGCTCACGGCTTTGGAGGTTTCCATTGAAGGCATTACATCATGGCAGGGAGAGTGTGGTGAAAAAAAGCCATTTGCCCCAAGGCCTGAAAATGAAACATAGGAAAGAGGAAGAGACCATGGTCATCCACCCAATTCCCTTCAAGGATATATTCACAATGATCTACAACCAACCGTTGGGCCTAACCTCTTAAAGTTTCTACTGCCTTCCAAAGACACCAAGCTGGGAGCTAAGCCTTTAACATATGAGTTTTTGGAGGACATTATAGAGTCAAACTATATTACTCACTAAGCACAAAACTCCCTCACAATGGGTCAGGTTCTGCTTCAGCATGGAAGGCAATAAAGAGGCAAAAAAAAAAAAATCATTATTGTAGATAGGACATTTCCTGTAGTGTTAATAAACTGCTGTCAGTTTCTTCAGTCTGAATTAAAATGAGCTCTGGATGTAAATTGTAAGCTCCAGACACAATGGAGTCTGCTCTGCGTGTCCCTTAGCCTCTCTGCATCTGTCACCTTCTTCCCTATCTCCCTAACCAAACACACACACAAGTGAAATGTCGGTTACTTAGAGAACTGGTCTTATTTTAATTTTACTTCCTTAATGTTCTTCTCCTTTTTAGAATCCAAATAAAAAATCTCCCCCTAAACATGAAATTATTTATCCTAACTTGGTGATGAACTTTCTGCCCAGAAGTAAAAATAAGTAATTTAGCTATGATCATGTTACTTCAGAAGTGGTGAAAAATAAAACATAAATAACAAAAGATATGCTTCTTGTCATTTATCCATCCAACAAATATTTATTGAACATCTTCTTCATGTCAAGTGCTGCTCTTATACACGAGGGAAACAAGTATAGGCAAATAAGAGTCCTTGCTTTCATGGAACTTGTCCAGTGGATGAAAAGGACATTTAACAAAAATAACTATATCCTATGAATATATAAAAACAAGCAAAAGAAAAACTAAGGTAAGAGCTCTCAGGAAAAAATAGGAATCTATAAGAGCATATAACAAATGAAGTCTGGATATTCAGAGAAGGATTCCCTGAGAAAGGGACCACTGGGTGAGATCATATATATTACACAGCTTAACTACAAAAAGAGGAGTAGAGTGGAGAGAGAGTATTCCACAACCTGTTAGTGTAAAAATCCCTGCAGTGGATGGCAAGGCAACAAGATTGGAAACCTGAAAGATGGCCCTGTGACTACCAGGTAGAGAGCAAGAGGAGAGTATGATGAGAAGTATAAGAAGAAAGAAGGACAAATCTATGGAAGGTGATGGAGGATTATAAACATTTTGTTTTTATTGTAAGAACAATGTAATACCATCAAAAGATTTTAAGAAGGAAGAATGGAATTACGTAGAATAGATGTGAATAAGCCATTTGAGAGGCAATTTAGTAGTCCAGATAAGAGTGGATGGTGGTGTGGACAAGAATACTGCCAGTGGGAAGAACATTTGAGAAGTATTCAGGATAACCACATCGACAAGATGAGATTATATATTGAATATATGGAAAATAGGGAAAAGTAGGCATCAAAGATAAACCCTTGGTTTCTAGTTAGTACAAATGAACTGATTATAATATCATTTCTTGAGATAAGGAAAACTAAATATTGTATGGCAAGATTCTAATTTGAGGGCTGGATGTATTTATTTTAAGGTACGAGATATCCAACATTACATCAGTGGGTAGCTGGACATATGAGACTATTCTTAGAAGAGAGGTGTTGAATGAAAATATAAATTTGTCAGTCATCTGGACATCCATGGGAATTGAACCGTAGTTCTAGCTAAAATGTCTTAGGGCAGGAATACCATATGAGAAAAAAATGGTGGCAGGGGAGAAGGAACAAGTCCAGGTCCATACTTAAAGAAAGATGAGCATATATTAAGGACACTGAAATAGTCAAAAAATAGACATGGGATATCAGAAAGCTGAGGGAAGACATAATCCCCCAAAGGAGGGTGTGGTCAATTAGAGTCAAATCATGTAATGGGGTTCCAAAAGTATTCATTGAATTCAGTTACAAGAAGGACATTGATCGCCTTCATAAAAGATATTTTGATGGATCGTTATGGACATAAATCAGATTGTATTAGGTTTGGGAGAAGCAAAGGAATGGAGATAATGATTACAGACAACTCTTTCAAGAAATTGGTCATGAATGGGGAGAGGGAAAATAGAAACTTATGAGGGGTATGTGAGGTTTGAGAATTTATTTTAGCTAGGAGAAACTTAAACAAGTTTAAATATGCACAGATATGACCCAACCTCATGGTGGAGATGAAGAGTGTGGTCCAGGTGTATCAGTCACCAAAAAATGAGAAATTAGAAACTGCCTGATGACATCAACCAGGAGAGAAAGCAAGTGATAGAGCTGAGTGGAATGGGTTTCAGAGGAACAGGCTTTTCTCATAACAGAATAAGAGAGAACTAATTTGGCAGAAGCAGAGAGAACACCAAGTTCATCTTCAGCCACAGGTTTTGCATGTTAGTAGTGAGAGAATAAATAGCACCACTTTGATATGGCTGTAAGGAATACTCTGTCCTTATGGAAAGTCTGAGTTTAATGAAGGCAATGGAGACTTGGGGAAATTGAGAAGATATCAGAAGAGAAGAGCATCTATTAGACTGTGAGAATCTTGAGATCAAGGATTATACCTTATGACAAGATAATTTAGACCTGTATTTCTCAAAACTTCTGTGTATATCAGGATCACCTGAAGGGCTTGTTAAAAAAAAAAAAAAAAACAGATAGCTGCGGCTCACCATCAAAGTTTTTGATTTAGTAAACCTCAGGTGAGCTCAAGAATATGCATTTCCAACCTGCTCCCATGAGATGCTGGTGCTTCCATAATACATGTTCTGGATAACAAACTCTGAAATCCCAGAAATTTAAGAAAATGAAAGTTTATTTTTATGTATTCAATGTCTAATTGATTGGGTTGCTCTCCATATATTCCCTTATAAGGATAAATTCAGGAATCATAGTTGTTCCTACCTTGTGGTGAGATCATCTAGAGTATGTGGCCTCCAAAGTCAAATAGAAAGGGAAGAAAAACCTGGAGAGTTAGGTGAGATATTTTCAGGGGCCAAAATTGAAGTGGTTTATATAATCTCTGCAGAGATCTCATTGGTCAGAATTTATCATATGGCCCAAACATAACTACAAAGGAGTTTGGGAAATGTAAAGAACATGGATAATTTTTGAATGTTAAAACTCTGTCAGCCCATCTTTGCTCTACTCTCTAAAGAGAGAACATCAGTTAAGATCAAAAATTTAATTTATTCTCTGGTTCAATAAATAAAACATATTGACTACTTACAGAAATCTGGGATTTTTTTTTCCTTTTAGACAGACAAAGCAGCCCTTTCAACTAACCAATGTCATCCACACACATTCCCCCAATACATACACACATAAATTATGGCCTTCTCTTGAGTCATCTCTTCTGACCTTGCCAGGCTCAACTTCAAATTGCTACACTTGGGGCATTCATAGATTGAAGTGATGTGAACATGCTGAGATGGAAAAATAATTATACTGATGAAAAAAGTAAGTTTGTATCATGTTCACTCCCCCTTTGCTATGAATTTGAACATTTACAGTAGAGTATTTTGTTCAACAAGCAGCCTCATTTTGAGAAGGTTATACCCTTGGGATGCTCCACTTCCCATATTACCTTCAAGGTCTTTATTATATTCCAGCTGGTGATGGCTAAGTGACAGGAGAACTGACAGTTCTATTAGCTGTAGAAGGAGGACAGGTCAATCAAGATTTCTCACATCTCTAGTAACAAACTAGGGTTTGGAAGGTAACCCAGATTCCAGCAGGACAAGCTGCAGAATCTTGTTACAGTGCGAAATAGGCTCTTCAAGGACTGCTTTTACCTCTAGAATCCTCAGTCACCCACCTGAAATAGAAAGCACTAGAACTGTTTCAAGCATGCTTCCTGACAGCCTTTGGTAGCAGCCAGTGCAGAGCACAGAAACAGAAAGCGAGAGGGAGAGAGCAATTTTCTGGCTTCAAGGCATCAGGAGAGTGAACTCATTCTCAACCACTCATGATCTTGCAGAAAAATAAAAGATCTGCAATGGCTACTTGGGGGTAATCAGAACTTATGGTTCCAAACTGAAGAGATCACACTTTAATAAAATTACATCTTATTTTAATCTCTAATTTTAGCATAAATCTCACAATATTGAAGAAATGAGAAAACTAAGAAAAAAAGAAATTTCAAGGAAGTGTAAAAAATGCATTTATTATCTAATGTTTCAATACAGTTGATTTAATGGAGCTGTTTATGAGTTAAAGTCATTAAACCTGTGCTTTCTTAGAAATATTATTTCACAGCATTTTATAGATAGAAAATACATTAGAAAACATAGAACCTAGCTGCTACTTTGAATTCACAACATCAAATACTTATCTTCACATTCTTGTGGCAGTGACCAAAGGAACAAAAAGCTAATTTCCTTTTTTTTTCTTTTTTTATTCAGAGTTGGACATTAAACCCAGGGTCTTGCATATGCTAGGCACATCCTCTACTACTGAGCTACACCCCCCATCCAAAATGTTGGTCTCCTAATTCTTGACCTGAGTGAGTTGCCTTTCAAAAGGAGGCTGAGACACTTGTAATAACTGTCTCTGAATTCACTTTACAAATATAAAAAAAATCTAGTTAGGCTTACACAAACATGACCTGAATTATGATCCCTACACAATGATTGACCATAAGGAAATGATCCCTAAGGAAATGATTGGCCAAATGATATTGTATTTGTAAAATGTCAGTGTGAGAACTGCTCTGCAGGGAGAAGTTGTGTCAGAAAAGAAAATTTTGTTTTATGATATGCTGCTATAGAGATCTGGGACCCAGAGCTGTCCAAAGTCTCCACCAACCCACAACACTCCACAGATCAGAATTGATTATTTTTCTTTAAAAATACAAAAATAAAGATGCTCTAGAATCAATTGTGTGCTCAATTTGTAAACATCTACTGGAGGTCTATTATATCTAAAGAAAACCATTCTATACAATATTTTAAAAATATGGAAAAAAGTGAAATATGATCCCAGAAATCAGGGCTCAGGTTTCAGTATGGGGATAATGGAAACAATTTAGAGAAACAAATATATATCAAATTGCATTGCAAACTTAAAGATTATGTGATGTAATGGAGAGGGTTTTTGTGGATGGTCTTTTTAATTAAAGAGACTTAAGGTTCTCTATCACTCCATCATTTTCTCTCTGTGGGAGCATAAGAAAGTTACTTAAGTTCACTGAGTCTCAGTTTCTTTATTTGTAAAAAAAGGTCATATTATTCACCATGTAGATTTGTCAAGAAAATTAAATGTGATCTATTAAAGAGCCTAGTATGTACTGGTTTGCTTCAATAAATGAAAACATAATCAAGTTATATATGTTACCATGCAGTCTGCTGTGAACAGGTGATTGTATTAAATGCTGCTTATCAAAAAGCATTAATTTCTAAATAAGAACTTTCTTTTATTTCTTTGTAAAAAATTTTATAAGGATCTAAATGCATAACCATATGTTTGTGAACTGCTAACATCAAACATACATTAGTTTATAAAGCCCTGCTAAATTAGAAAGCTAGATTATGAAGCAAATAAACGTGGATCAAAGATAAGCAGAAATGAATTTTAACTTGCTACTTGCTTATACTTTCTGTTGTGTGTTCAGATTTTTAAATTACCATTGATCTTTAAATTAAACTGTATGTGTCACTGCGTATATTTTTAAATATTTTTTTAGACACATGTCTAGAGCACTCAGGCTAATGTTGGATTTCAACTATAGCACACATTGTAGTTTATCAAACACTATATGAGAGAAAGATGATTCTTGAGTCAAAGTCTAAAGAATTGCAGGAGTGGTACTGGAAATCCATATGTAGCAAACTGAAATTAAACCCCTATCTCTCACCATGCACAAAATTTAACTCAGAGTGGATCAAGGACCTGGGAATTAGACCAGAGACCCTGTGCCTAATAGAAGAAAAAGTAGGCCCAAATCTTGATCATGTTGGATTAGGTCCCGATTTCTTTTACAAGACTCCTAAAGCACAAGAAATACAATCAAGAATCAATAAACTAAAAAGCTTCTTAGCAAAAGAAACAATCAATGAGGTGAAGAAAGAGCCTACATATTGAGAGAAATTTTTACCATATGCACATCAGATAGAGCACTAATCTCCAGGATATATAAAGAACTTAAAAAACTTAACACCAAAAAAAAAACCCAATCAATAAATAGTCAATAAATAAATAAGAAACTGAATCAATAAATAAGAAACTGAAGACATTTCTCACAAGAAGATATATAATCAATAAATATATGAAAAAAATGTTCAACATCTCTAGTAATTAGAGAAATACAAATTGAAACTATCTAAGATTTCATCTCACACCAGTCAGAATGGCAGTTATCAAGAATACAAGCAGCAATAAATGTTGGCGAGGGTGTGGGGGGAAATGGCACACTCATATATTGCTGATGGAACTGCAAATTGGTGCAACCAATCCGGAAAGCAGTACGGTGATTCCCTAGAAAACTTGGAATGAAACCACTATTTGACCCAGCTATCCCACTCCTCAGTCTGTACCTAAAAGACTTAAAAACAGCATACTACAGTGACACAGCCACATCAATGTTTATAGCAGCACAATTCACAATAGCTAAACTGTGGAAGCAACCTAAATGCCCTTCAATAGATGAATGGATAAAGAAACTGTGGTATATATACACAATGGAATATTGCTCAGCATTAAAAGAGAATAAAATCATGGCATTTGCAGGTAAATGAAGAGTTGGAGAACATCATGCTAAGCAAAGGAAGCCAATCCCCAAAAAACAGGAGCTGAATGTTTTCTCTGGTAAGTGCATGTTAATCCATAATGGGGATGGGGAGATGGGATGAGTGGAAGAAATTTGGGTGGGGCAAAGTGGAGGGTGGAAGGGGTTATGGGAGTAAGAAAAGTGGTGAAATGAGACAGACATCATTACCCTAGGTGCATGTATGATTGCACTAATGGTGTGATTGTACTTCATGTGCAACCAGAGAAGTGAAAAATTGTGCTCCATTTGTATACAGTGGATCAAAGAGCTTTCTGCTATCATGTATAACTGATTAGAGCTAATAAAAAATTTTTAAAAAGAATTGTAGGAGTGGAAAGTTATTTTTAAAGCTGCTCACTTTTAATTAGTTCCTATAAAGTCATCTTTGTGGCAAACAGTAAGAGATCTGTTCATAAATATTGGAATTTGAAGGTCACATTTATTGATAACATAGCTGCTAGGCTTTTTCTAACTGACTAAATGTCCAGAAGTGGATTATTTTTCACAAGGACGAGTCATGAATTTTTATAGTTCTCAAATTCATTTCTAGGAGGTCATGGTCATAGTTCCTTAACTGTGAAAGGCAAGTATTGTAAAACAAATTAATGTCTTTTTATCAATATGAAGTTCCTGGATTTCATCTTCCACATTGTTCAACAGAGTTAAATGTCAGAAATGAGTAACAAAACTTAAATGCTCCATGTCATCTCTAACAAGAGCATAAATTCAAAGGCTGTCAAGTGTTTGGTTTTTAAAACAACGGTAGACTTCCCAGAAGTCACATTTTCAACCACTGGTGACTCTGATTATATCTAGAGATTATATGAACCTATAAAACAAAGTCAGGCAAAGAAGGAGAAGGACAAGAGGAAGCGCAAAGCATAGAGAAGGAAAGAAAAATGGAAAGAAAGAAAAAATGGTTTTTAAAGCAGGAATAGAAGTAATTAATGTTATTTTTCAGCTGCTGTAGATATAAAGAAAATAAGAAATATTTTCTCAATAAGATATGGAAAGTAAACAAAAAATAGGCACCTCTTCAGAATCAAGTGGTTTCAAATTTTGTATTAGTGAATGTTAATTATACAGAATGGGTTTATGGTAGTATATTTGTACAAAGTATGTAACATATTTCTATTATATCATTAACCTATTATCCTCCCCTAGCCTCTCCATGGCTTCCCTTCTCCCTGGCCCCCTTCCTGTTCTCTAATAGTCTTCCTACTCCTTTCAATGTCATTCCTCAACCCTGTGGATTTCATATATCAGGGAAAACATGCCAATATTTGTTTTTCTGAGTCTTGCTTATTTCACTTAACATTGTTGTCTCCAGTTCCACCCATTATTCCTGCAAATGACATGATTTCCTTTTTCTTTATGGCTGAATAATACTTTATTGTGTAGATATCACATTTTCTTTATCCATTCATCCATTGTTGGATACCTAGTCTATGAATCAAGGTGTTTTTTTGTTTTGTTTTGTTTTGTTTTTTAACTTAAATGCACTTATCCCTGAGGGGAAAGGACACTTAGACAAATGGGTTCAAAGTGCATTATAAATGCAGAGTAATTTTGTATTTTTATTTTTGAGAGTATCTACACAAGGCTGCCCAATATTTGGTTCTCCTACTAAATCCAACCAGTGGTACCAAGGCAGCATCTTTGATGAACTGATTGAAGAGATGAAAGCAGGATCTGTAAAGCTAATTGAATTTCTCACCTAATTTGCCCTCTTGGAAATAAATAAATTCATTTCTTTCACAGAGGAAATTCTAGAATTAGCATTATCTCTGCTAATTTCTATATAGATAACCAATCATGTTCTCTTCTTTATACACAGTATTGTACCTGTATATTCTCTTATAAAAATAGCAAAATTAGCTTAGTGTTAATCTGTTCAGATCACAAATTTCTATAGAAGCTAACAACTCACAGATAATGACACTCACATAATAGGATATCATTAATACAAATGGATTTATATATACTGTTGTCAACATATGCTCCCTAAAATGTAATTAAAACAGAAAAATATGATACCTTGAGGCACAACATGATTGTCAGTTAACATTACTTTATAATGGTCTCTGTTACATTCACATTTATTCATACATGAACATTAATAAATGCATAGGCAAAATGCCATGTGTCTGAAGAACTGCAAACAGCCAATAGCCAGTTTCTGACCTTCTTGTCATAAATAGTGCATTATATTACATCTCCAGAACACAGTGTCATAAAATAAATAATTTTATAAATCCAAGATGGCAGAGGCCACAGGCTCTAGCCATACAACACACTGGTCCTTTGAAACTACAGAGTTTGAGTTCCTGCTTTCTTGAGAGAACCAGGGTAGTTTTCACTATAGAGATGCAAAAGCCTTACTTGGGACAACTCTCCATGACTCTCCCAGATATTTCCCAAGTGACTGACACTGTCCAGAAGGGGAGCATAGCTAGTCTCTTGCTTGACAGTCAGATTCAGAAGTGAGCACTGATTATGAAGACATGACAGAAAGAATATAATAACTAGAAATATGCAATGAGTTCAACAACAACAACAACAACAAACAACTTGTTTCGGGCTATCTCGTACTTCACATTCTTAACAATGTCGCTCTGTAATTTGCATAAGTGAATCCAGACCTGTGGTCTTCCTCCTTCTCTTTCTTTTCCTTCCTTTCCCTTCCATAGCAATTCAGTTCTAAAGCCATTTGGAAAGAACAGAGTAAGATAGACACTCAAACCGGGAAGAGCACAGGAGTTTCAGTGGTCCAATACAGGTGTCAGAGCCTAAGGAGAGTGAGGAGAGTGTCCATTTGGGGCAGGATCCAGCTTGAGGTATCAGAGCCTGTGCTGGGTAGTGAAGGCATCTTCCCAGTGGAAGGTGTGGCAGATGTCATGGGAATTTGGTGACATTTAGGGAGACTGATCAAATAAAAAATATGTTAAGCCTAACAAGGACCAGGCATTTCATTTTTAGAAGAGAGCTACAAACACGAAAAGGGAAAAAATTAGAATAAACTCTGTGGTATTGGATTCAAATTGGAGGTATCATAAATATGAGTTTATATTTATGTGTGTGTGTGTGGTATATGTGCACACATGCTCAGGCATATGGTTTCACACAGAAATATGTATGTATGTATAAATGTTATATACATACATTTGAGAGTCGGTGTGTAGGAATATGCACACATATTCTCTAGCTCCATCCAGTAAGATTGCTAGCCTAGTAGCAATGATAACCCTTGCACTCAGATCTAAATATCATTCCTCACTCAGAGGAATCAGAGCTCCCTGGAAACATGGCTAATTCCAGGACTGGACCAGGGAAAACATATGATGAACCTGGAGCATCTCATTGTGCCAGAAAACAGGAAAATAATCACAGAACAAATGAGACATTTCAAAAATGTCTAGAAATCATCTTGAAGATGTTCTCACTGACCAAAGCTAAAACAATTCAATAATTGAAATACTTAATAATATTTGATTGTAATGCATCGAATGAGGAAATCCTGAGGAAATACATTATAAATAAAAAAAGTATTTTGAAAATTTGTTGAGGAACTGATATTTAGATAGTTCCACAGCACCTCTGCACAAAGTATTTGGTAATTACAAAGGAAAAAATAATAAAATTGTGGGGGAAGCCAGGGAAATACCACCTAAATCAAGTGATAAAACTGACCAGATACTACCTAAATAAGTAATGGGACCAGTCATAATTGATATCATCTGATAGGATGCAATGAGAGAAGCCAGTATTCTCTGTGATAGTCCTGCAAAAGACATTTAATCAGAATCTAACCATGAGGAAACACAGACAAACCCAAATTCAGGTACATTCTACAAAACACAAACCATGAAAATTAAGGAAAAACTGAGAAAGTATTCAATGAGAAATGATATTAAATGCAACCTGTGATCCTGAAGTATATTATTTTGCTATCCACATCACTGGGACATACAGTGAATGGGGTCTGAGGACTAGAGGGTAATACTTGACTCATATTAATTTCTTGATTTTGATGGTTGTCTTAAGCTGAATTTTGTCCCTCTCTTCCAACTCACGTGCTTAAGTCTAACTCCCAGTATGTCAAAAGTGACCACATTTGGAATTGAAACCTATGTAAGGATGATTAAGTTAAAACGAGGTCACTGTGGTAGGTCCTCATCCACATAACTGGAGTCCTTATAAAAGGAGAAAACTTGGACACACAGAGACCAGATGCATAGGCACACAGAGGAAAGACCACATGAGGACATAGTAAGAAGGTGGTCGTCTGCAATCCAAAGAGAAAAAACCTCAAGAGACAACAAACCTGCTGACAACTTAGTCTTGAACCTCTGGATTCCAGAACTGTGAACAAATTTACCTTCTCTTATTTAAGCTATCCCATCTATGGTATTTTGTTATGATGCCCCTAGAAAGTGAACAATGGCTATATCATGATTATGTAAGAGAACATCCTTGTTTGTAAGAATTTAAAATAAAAGAAGTAGTGAGGATATTAGATTGTTGGCTCATTCTTAAGTGATGTCAAAACATATTTTCTGAAAACAATAGAGAAATTCCCTGTAAGTTTGTGATTGCTTCAAAATAAAAACATGCATAAATGTATGTTAAAATTTAAAAGTTCAAAAAGAAGTGCTTGCAAAGTTCAGAGAAGAACAGAAAGGATAAAGGCCATGTTGTTTTTGGCACACACACAACAAAAAAGCTGCTTAGCTGTTTTAAGTCACTGCCAATGACAGCCTGGAAGGAAATGGGTTTAAACTAAAAAATCAAATATATGGATGCAAAATATATATCAACTTTTTTAATGAAAGAGACTCTAAAGTCTATAAATACAAAACTCCCTAAATTTTATTCTCATATTTAACTGGTTCAAGTAACTGCCTTTTTCCTCTGTAAAGCTGATGTTTCAAACTCTTTACAGGAGACCCCTATTTATAAACTTTGTGTTATGAGTGTCAACAATTATGTAAACATGTTAAAAATGGTAGTAGCTTCAATAAAATAATGGCTGTGGGTAAAAAAATATGCCAAGTGTACTCATCTTCCCATTCCCTCTTTCAAACGCTCAGGAATTCAGGGATGCCCACTGAGTTCATATTTCTAGGAGGGCTTCTTTGGCTCTTGAGAAAGAGTAGTGTAGGTTTTAGGCCTTTATCTTACCTATACTCTCATCACACTGGAATATCATGGGCATGGATTTGGTCCAGAAAGAACACACAGCAGAAGGTTGGCACAGTGGAAAAGGAAAGTAGTACAGACTTCTGGATGTGCTGATGTTTCAAGGCTGCACAGATGTCCTGGGGTACAGAAGACATCTAAAGCAAAAGCATGCAGTACCTGTCTGGGATGAACTGGAACACTTCTAAATCCACTGTGAGGAGCTAGGACATTGAGAAGCACTGGTGGATTTGTGTGTGTTAGAAAAGGTGAAGAAATAACCTGCCCAGCTCAGGAAAGTCTAGGCTGAGAGTTGGCTCCAGAAAGATTCTAATAGCAATTGGTTCCATCAATCCACCTCCCTCATAACATGCATCCCTCTAATACAAATTAGGAACTCCAGGATAGACACCATTCTTGTTCAAAAACACTGCTCTTCTATGAGTAAGGATCATACTTTCCCACACCACAGATGTCGGACTTGGTCTTGTGATTTCTTGGCCAATAAAAAGTACCAAATTGGTATGTGTGACTTCTAGATAATAGCTTTAGATTCAGCACATGATTTTCTCTCTCTTTTCCCTTTGTCCCCCAAACCATCAAAGATCTAGGAAAAAGCTTCCACACTAGCCTGTTCCCAGAGTGAAGATTATGGGGAGCAGAATGGTAGCTTATCCACAGTGGAGCCATATGTGGTTCTAAATTGTGAATGAAAAAATAAGTCTTAATTTTGAGATTCTTTTGATATATAAAGAACTCAAAATTTGAGATTTTGAAGGAGCTTGTTAACATAACAAATCTAGACCATGCTGACTAATACAACATCCAGTCATCCAGTGTCATTTCATAAAAGCATAAAGTTTATTGCTCTAAGAATAATATTTTTAAAATATTTAGCTAGAGGGGCTGAGGTTGTAGAGAAGTGGTAGAGTTCTTGCCTAACATGTGTGAGGCACTGGGTTTGATTCTTAGCACCACATGTAAGTAAATAAGTAAATAAAGGTCCAACAACTACTAAAAAAAATTTAGCTAGCTAAAATGTTAGATATTTAGTCTGATATTTTTAAAGATATCTTTCAAAAGTTCCTGTTATATTGCTTTGGGTCTAAAAAGTGCTCATTTGCTAAATAACTAAAAGTAAAACAATTTGAAGACCCACCACATAGAGTCACAGATACTACCTCAAAATACATTCAAGCAGGGATTTTCTTTCTGTACCAGAAAACAAATGCTAATGTTTTGCTGTTCCTTTTTGTCATATATTGTATTACCCATAAAACTTGGAAATGATTGTCCCATTATAACAAGTACCTGGGGCCAAACAGATTTAATGCAATTTCTATTAAGTTTCCAATGACATTCTTCATAGAAATAGAAACAGCAGTCATGAAATTCATTTAGAAAAATAAGAGGACAAGAATAGCCAAAGCAAGAAAAGTGGAGCAGAAGCATCACAAAAACCAGAACTTAAATTATATATTACAGAGCTATAGTGACAAGAAGGGCATGATATTGCACCAAAACACACATGAAGACCCATGGTACACAATAGAAGACACAGAGACAAACCCACTTAAATACAGTTATCTCAGACTAGAAAAAGATAGCCCCTTCAACAAATCGTGATGACAAAACTGGAAACCCATATGGAACAAAGTGAAATTAGACCCCTATCTCACACCTTGCACAAAACCAACTGAAAGTGGATCAAGGACCTAGGACTTAGACCAGAGACCTTGGGCCTACTAGAAGAAAAAGTAAGCCCAACTCTCCATCATGTCAGCTCAGGAACAGAATTCCTCAACAAGACTTCTGAAGCACAAGAAGCAAAATCCAGAATCAGTGAGAGAGTATCAAACTAAAAAGCTTCTTCACAGCAAAAGAAACAATCAAGAATGTGAAGAGACAGCCTACAGAATGGGAGAAAATCTTTGCCACCTGAACCTCAGATAGAGCATTGATCTCTAGGATATAAAAAGAACTCAAAAAACTTAACATCAAATAAAATAACCCAATCAATAAATGGGCAAAATAACTCAACAGACACTTCACAGAAGAAGAAATATGATCAGTCAACAAATGTATGAAAAAATGTTCCACATCACTAGCAATTAAAGAAATGCGAATTAAAACTACACTGAGATTTCATCTCACTCTAGTCAGAATAGCAATTATCAAGAATACAAGTAACAATAAATGTTGGTAAGGATGTGGGGAAAAGATACACTCATACACTACTGGTGGGACTACAAATTGGTACAACCTCTGTGTAAAGCAGTATGGAGATTCTTCAGAAAATCTGAAATGGAACCACCATTTGACCCAGTTATCTCACTCCTCAGCATATACTCAGAGGATTTAAAATCAGGATATTATAGTGATGCAGCCACATCAATGTTTATAGCAGCTCAATTCACAATAGCTAACCTATGGAACCAACCTAGGTGCTCTTCAATTGATAAAGAAAACGTGGTACACGTACAAAATAGAATTACTCAGCCACACAAAAGAATGAAATTATGGCATTTTCTGATAAATGGATGGAACTGGAGACTATTATGCTAAGTAAAATAAACCAATACCAAAAAAAAAAAAAAAAAACAAAGTCAGAACTTCTCTCTGAAATAAACCAATACCAAAAAAAAAAAAAAAAAAAAAACAAAGTCAGAACTTCTCTCTGATATGTAGATGCTGACTCACAATAGATGAAGGGTTGGGGTAGAGGTTCACTGGATTGGATAGGGAGGAGTGGTGGGAAGGAAGAGGGGATGAGAAAGACAATAGAATGAATCAGACATAATTTTCCTATGTCCATATATAAATACATCACCAGTGTAACTCCACCTCATGTACAACCAGAAAAATGAAAAGTTATACTCAATGTATATATGACATGTCAAGATACATGCTACTGTCATGTATAACTAAAAAGAACAAATGAAAAAGATTTGTAAGTACCTAAAAACCCATGATCCCAGCTATTTCTCAGTTCTGGATGAATTTTAAATCACCAAAATGCTATGTACACTCCTAGCCTTAAGGACTTTGAATTCAAAGACCCCTCAGTTAAGTTCTCCATCTTGAGAGAGACATTAGTCTGGGCTGTTCCTATGTTTGACTAGAAGAAAAATCTGATAAACACCATTATGCTTTTGGGAAATTATTATTCTATTGTATCAAATTGTAACAAAATATATTTCTAAAACTCAACAGTTTAGACAGGGTCCTGGACACAGAACAGTATCCTACTCTCCTTTTTAGTGAAAAGGAAAACTAAGTAATAATGACCATAAAACAAAGTAGTTGGAGTTCTTCCACTGGGAAGAATTTGTTTTCTTACAGTGAACTAAATGTTAATTCCCAAGAGCATCTTTTGGAAGTTTAGAAGATAAGGTGATAGATTTTCCCCCATTAGCCCAGAAAGATAGTTTGGCTAATATAATCTCATTAATGAAGTTGAAATCTCACCTAGAAATAATAACTCATCTCTGCCAGGGATTGACAGAAATTCAAAAGGTTAGGTTAAGGTACTGTAATGTCTGTAGAACAATATTTGCAAACTATAATCCTTGGAACAGTATTGTCCTGAGAGTTATTAATAAAAATTATGTGAGAAAAGGGTGTTAATAAGTATAATGTGAGAAATATCCAAATATTTCTAATACTCTATTGCCTCCTCTTATTTTCCAAAGGACATTAGCATATTAAAGTCCATGAAAAAATATTGCAGCAAAGAAACCAGTTTTACATCATTTAACTAAGTGCTTCACAAATACCTTATAACATCCCTTAGAACTAATAATTCTCTGAATATGCTGAACAATTAAATCTATATAAGCACCACAGGATGGTCAGCAATTTAGACCTGAATTCTCAAAACTCTCTCATGTCTCCAAGATGATTAGACTCTGTGGGTTGTAGACACACTAGTCTAAAGACATACAGTTAAAACAAGGGTAAACCACATGATATCAGGCATAAAATGGCTAAATAGAAATGCTCTTAAATTATTCCTGAGGCACTGGTATAGAGTGTTCAGTGGTGTTACATAGGAAGTGCCACCTGGTTAGGCAAATAGTGAACCCACTTTCAATTCCAATTCCAGTTTGCAAGAGGTTCTTCTAACCAAAAGAGATTTATACCCTCTACTGTGACCTTCCAACCACCAGGTATGACCACCATGGTATGCAGAAGAATGCTGATTCAACAGGAAGGGCATAGACAGCACTCAGATTACAGATTCGGACATCTACAACATCACAAAGCCATTACTGGGGTTGCTGGATAAAGATTAATTACAAGATCCAATATTAGCAGGCATCTTGTGATGTCACAAGTCACAACATGCCTCTTAATGCTCACTTCTGCCCTGTGGAGGCCCCATTACCTTCTGCTTTGCTAAGTACAGATCTTTGTAGCCTTCCCATTTCCTGTGGTCTTAAGAGCTCTATAGACTCTTCTGAAGGGAGAAGACAAGTGCTTCTTTTAAGTAACATTGTTACTGGCTGCAGAGGGGCATATTCAAGTATGTGTAACATTATCCCACATCTGCAATTACAGTTTGCTCAGACCTTCAACATCTTCACTAACCCTACATGAAACCTGAATTCCATGTTCCTCTACCCAATTACTAAAATATATTCACACATGCATGTGAACTGTCTTAGAAGTCACAATTAAAAGACAGGTCATTATTATTGCTGCTGTTTCCAGAAGATTCCTCAGCCCCTGTGTACATCACTGAATATAGACAACTACCTAAAGGAATTATATATTTTACTCATTGCACCCAGTCAAGCTTCCGTTCTAGATCACTTATGACCCTTCATATTTATTGTCTTAAATTGCTCAGGCGGCTATAACAAAATATCGTATAATGGATGTCTTGAACAACAGACATTAATTCCTCCCACTTCTGAAGACTGGGGAATCCAAAATTAAGGTGCTGGTAGGTGTACTGTCTGTTGAGCACCCCCTTCCTGATTTGCAGGTGGCCATCTTCCTTATCCTCACATGGCAGATAGCAAGAATGAGGCAGATTCTTCAACGTCTTCAAGTGGGTTCCTCCCTCATCACCTAACCACCTCCCAAAGGCCCTATCTACAAATATCCTCACATTAGGACTTCATGATATGAATTTGGGGAGAACACAAACATGCAGTCCATAATATTCTGCCCATAGATTTCCGAGATGTAAGTCTTTATCAAATATAAAATAAGTTTATTGCATCAAAATCTCCCCCAAAGTGTTTACTCATTCTGGCATCAACTCTAGAATCCAAACAAAGTCTCATCTAGATATCATCTAAACAAAATATTAGTGAGACTCAAGGTACAATTCATCCTGAGGCAAAATTCCTCTCTAGCTATGAAACTATGAAACAAAACAAGTTATATGCTTCTAATATACAATGTTGAGACAGGCAGAGGGGAGACATTCCCAGTACAAAATAAAGACAAAAAAAAAATATGGGGAAATGTATCCCAAGCAAGCTCAAAACCTAGCAAGGCAAACCCCATGAGATCTTAAGGCCTGAGAATAATCCAGATTTACTGTCGTGTAGTCCATAAGATTTTGCCCCTGGCCTCCCGCAGTCGACTTCAATACACAAGTTCAGTTAATCTTAACCAAATTGTTCAATGGAGATTGGCTGGCAACTTGGAGTGGCTGACAACCCTCTTGAACAATGTGAAGTCCAGATTCTGAACAGCTTGTGGAATGTTCCCTGGGCATGCTACCCATCACTCCCTACCACATCACATTTACTTGTTGCTGATTTGGTGTGCATGGTTACATTCACCCCTACAGAGATGTACTCTCAACTTTTAGATCAAGAAACAATATCAATCCTCTCCTACCATATGCTCATATTTTGATTTTACAACCCCACCTCATGTCCCCCCCACATACTTTTTTTTGCTTTTAGTATAAGGAAACTACTTAATCATGTCACTTTTTTTCCAGATATTTTTATTTTACCTTCTTAGAACCTTATAAGGTTCTCTCTCCTGACTACCTGAGCCTGATCTTTACTACCTGATCCCACGTTTTTATTCACATGAGACGTTACTGTCTTTGTTTGGGGGTGTTTCTTCTCTCTGAGCCAACAGTCAGCTTCCCCCAAAATTCATTTTACTGAAAAGACTATCCACCTTTAAATTGAAAATTCTGTCTGGAATAAAAATATATTTATAGCACATAGTTCAAACTCTTAACAAATATTTTAACTATAATTAATAGACCTTTTTTTTTCCAAATCATTACTAGATGACATCTTAATCTTTTGCCTACAATATGTTATGCTCATTTTTTTTTAATCAGTGATTGAACTCAGGGGCAGTCAACCACTAAGCCGCCTCCCCAGCCCTATTTTGTATTTTATTTACAGACAGGGTCTCACTGAGCTGTTTAGCATCTTGCTTTTGCTGAAGCTCACTTTGGACTCTCGATTCTCCTGCCTCAGCCTCCCAAGCCTGTGGGATTAAAGACCTGTGCCACTATGCTGGGCTGTTTCCAAATTCTTAAAAATATTCTTATGACTACATGACTTCATCATTTTAACTATATTTTATCTATGCAAACTTTATTTATACATTTTAAAATTAACAATTTCTTATTATTCTTGAAATTTTTAACTTTATAAACATTCATTTATCCATAATAATTTTTATGTTTCATTTTATTTATACATATTTTGAAATGTTTAACTTTAAAATATTTATTTATCCATAATGATGTTATCTGTTTCATTTTATTTCTACATATTTAACTATACTTCATACTGGATTCTTTTTTAAGATAAGTAGCTTCATAGAACATAAATCTTTGATAAAATTTTCCTTATATTGTAATCTTACCAGTTTAAAAGTCTCTGTTTTTTCCAGATATGAAATTTTTCCCACATAATGAGACAAATCCATGTTAAACTTGTCAATTTTTGACACTAGAGTAGCATTTAATGAATTAGCCAGCCTTCCATAAATATAAAAAAGTATCTGATGCAGACTACTTTATAAAGAAAAGATGTTCATTTTGGCTCATGGTTTGTGAGGTATGAAGGCGAAACAGCATTTCACAGGCTTTAGCAAGGACCCCGTGAGCTGCATCACATTGTAGTGGGAGCGTATACATATCTCTGTGGGGTCTCCTTGTGAAGCCCCTAAGATTCAATAATGGAGTGTTATGGTTTGGATGTTAGGTGTCTCCCAAAAACTCATGTGTGAAACAATGCAAGAGGGTCCAGAGCGGAAATGATTGGGTTATGATAACCTTAATCTGAACAGTGAATTAATACCCTGTTGGGATTGACTGAGTGATAGGGTGTGGCTGAAAGAGGTGAGGCATTGGGGGCATGGAATTGGAGTATATATTTGTATCTGGCAACTGGAGATATCTCTCTCTCTCTCTCTCTCTCTCTCTCTCTCTTTCTCTCTCTCTCTGCTTTTTGACAATCATATAAGCCGGTTCCCTTTGGCATATTCTTCTGCAATATTGTTCTGCCTCACCTCAAGCCCCGAGGAATGGAGCCAGCTGTCTATGGACTGCAGCCTCTAAAACTATGAGCCCTCAAATTAACTCTTCCTCCTCTAGAGTTGTTCTGTTTGGGTCCTTTAGTCACAGCGGTGAAAAAGCTGACTAACACATGGAGGCTTTACCCAAATGACCCAATCTAATACAATCACGTCCCAAAGGCCCTATCTCTAAATAACATAGTTAGATTAAGTTTCTACCCTCTTCTTACCATAAACACAAGACTTTGTGGATTCAACTCTGGCAGGGGAAAAAAACATATTCAAACTATAAAGATGAGTCCCAGGTATTGGGATTAGGCACCTGGAAGAGGCTTAATAGCTGTCGTTCTTATGTGATGAAGAAGTAGGTTTTTAAAAAGTCCCTGCCATCCTCAGTTATAAGAAAGAATGAGCTGTCCTTCAGTTGAGCAGTGATGCTCCTTGACACTGCCTCTTCCTATGTAGATGAGATTAGCTAGCTTGGCTTTTCTTCTGGTTCCAGAGACCTCCTACATTGCTAGAGGTATTGGAAAAGATACGTGGGCATGTGAGTGGAAAACATGCTAGATGAGAGTTACTTTTATTCTGGACCAAAGTCAAGGAAGATAACCATGGGGGAGGAGGCATTCTGGTATATGCTATTTCAGAGAATGTGGTAAGGGTATCTTTTAATTACTAAGCATATTTGCATTCATCACTGTAAAAAATAAATAAATAACTGAGACCACCAACTTTAAAAGAAGAAAGGTTTATTTTGGCTCACAATTCTAGAGGTTTTTGCCCGTGGTCTCTCTGTTCTGTTGCTTTAGACCTGAGGTAGCACAGTATTTCATGAGAACACATGGTGGCAGAGGCCTATTTTTGTCATGGCACCCGAGAAGTAAAGGAGGACAAGAAGGGACTGAGATTCCAATATCCCCTTCAAGGGCATACTTCCAATGATCTAACTTCCTTCCACTAGGCCTCATCTCCTAAAATTTCCAACCAAGGTTTTAGAATATGAGCCTTTGGGGGACATTCACTTAGCACATAGTTAAAGAAATATGGTTCCACTATTTCCAGTTGCATACTACCAGAAAGTGGGGCAAGGAAGTATAATTTACACAACATTTCTTAAGAGAATGACTTTTTTAAAAAAAAAAAAATGTCTGAATGACTTGTAATTAATGAATCATTAATTAGAGGATGAATGTGTATTTCTGAAGTACTTGAGGGTATTATTGCCAAACATAACTAATTGCCTACAATTCTGCTTATACCATTTTTACTCTCTTACAGTTTTCTTTATAGCACTCCCAGTAATGGACTCTTGACCTGATATAGACCCTCCACAGCAGGATGCTGACCATGAGCTTCACCTTAAGCCTCTAATTGCACTGACACCAAAGCACTTTACCCCAGAGTTCTTTTAAAACCTTGAGGTCTGCTCTTTTCCTTGGCCAGAGACTAAACAGAAGCAACTCTTCTCACCTGTGTCCTCCACCCATGTCCCAGTTTTGTACTATGCTTCCTCTCACCACCCCACGTTTCACTGCCTCCTTCCTTCCTAAAGTTTTCCACTGAAACATGGTAAACAAGCTCTTCTACAGCTATTCATAGGATACTCCTTCCACTCTTTGTCCTGGCTAAGACCTTTCCCCACCTAAATTGCTGCTTTCTGAATTTGGCAGATTTCAGGAAGCAGTTCTAGCTCGTTTTCTTATTCCCCTGTGCCTGGAGGCCAGGAAGAGGGGTCAGCATTTTTTAAAACAATCATTCATGTCACTTCCAGACCATTATTTTTTCCTGTTGTATAAAAATTCCTGCTCATTTTAGGATCCTGCTATCGGATTATATGCTGGAATAGAATCTAATTGTATTAGAGCTGTGTATAACATCTCTGAAATGGGTGGGAGATAAGGATATTAGATAAATTCGGAAATGAATACATACAATATGACCACAGACAAAATAAACTGCGTATAACTACTGTACAATAGTTAAAGTTACTTCCAGCAAGAGTATGGGCTAACAATTCCAATTCTGCTATACATGTACACTGCAACTGAACCATTGTATAAGTGGATATGGCAGATGGTGGGAGACAGATTCCTCATTGTTGGAGTGAAAGGTTACAGACAAGCAAGCAGGGGAAGAGACTGGAATGACAATGTGGTAATGAATTAGAGTTTGAGACATTGGTATAAAGACATTTAACTTAAAATAGAGATGGTTACATATAGAAGTATTATATATGGATATATGCATATCCATATATATCTGCATATCCATATATATCTTCATACATATACATATCTCCATATATAAATGTATAAGTACACACATATATATTCAAGTTAATAGATACATACATGTTTCCCTGTTGTGTTCTGTTAAAAGGGCCTAGAAGCATTGTCATTCCAGTATACTAATGAGCATACCTAGCACCCAGATCTTGCTTTCTAATAAAAGGATCAGGACTCCTTGGAAAAATGGATGTTTCTAGAATGAGAGCCATGAAGATCAGCCTAAACCATTTTGCTTTACCAAAGAGTAAGGAAATACCCAAAACAAAACAAAATGGGGGAAAAAACACATTTACGAGGATATATCAAAGGGCAAAGGATACAGAACCAATGGAAAGAACTCCCAATGGCCAAAACAGGAACAACTTAAGAAGACAAGTAAGGTAGTATTGGATTATAACCCAAAGTATAAAATACTTGAGTCTACACTTATATAAAGAAATAATTGAATAAAATAAATGAGAGAGGGGAGACAAATCTCCCGTGCAAAAGAATTCCAAATAATTCTTGTACTCTACCCTCAAAGAGGTGAAGCATAACTCTCTATTCCACAGTTTGGGATTGTGTATAGAGACTTCCAAAGATTACAGTATGGGGTACAAAGGGGTGGGGTGAGTCACTTTACAGTAAACAAACCTGAAAAACACTACTTTCTCCAGGTGATCAAGGTCAACTTCCACAGTAACAAATTGTGCATATAGTATGCACCCTAGATATAATATGACCCAGAATGACATTTTACTCCATGTTCTTCCAAAACTCACAACTTTAGTCTAATCATGAGAAAGATATCAGACTAATCCCCACTCAAAGTACATTCTATATATCTCCTGATTAGTGTTCCTCAAAATCGTCAAAGTTATCAAAAGTGGAAAATATTAGAAACATTCATAGACAAGAAGAGTCTAAGAAGATATCACAACTTGTAATTGTGGCATCCTGAAAGTAACTTAGAGTGGAAAAGGACATCAGACAGAAACTAAGAGAAGCTGAATACAATACATAATTTAGTTGCTAATACTTGTTAGTGTGGATTATTAATTATAATAAATATATTCATGTAAAATGTTAATAAGAGGAGAAACAGGGTACATAGCAATCTTTATACTATATTTGCAACTTTTCTGTAAATATAAAAACATTCATTTTTTTAATTAATTTTTATTGTAGGTTGTTCAAAACATTACATAGTTCTTGATATATCATATTTCACACTTTGATTCAAGTGCGCTCCCATTTTTACCCCATATACAGATTGCAGAATCACTTCAGTTGCACATCCATTGATTTACATATTGCCATACTAGTGTCGGTTGTATTCTGCTGCCTTTCCTATCCTCTACTATCCCCCCTCCCCCCTCCCCTCCCCTCTTCTCTCTCTACCCCCTCTACTGTAATTCATTTCTCCCCCTTATATTTTTCCTCCTTTCCCCTCACTTCCTCTTGTATGTAATTTTGTATACCCCTGAGGGTCTCCTTCCATTTACATGCAATTTCCCTTCTCTCTCCCTTTCCCTCCCACCTCTCATCCCTGTTTAATGTTAATCTTCTTCTCATGCTCTTTGTCCCTACTCTGTTCTTAGCTACTCTCCTTATATCAAAGAAGACATTTGGCATTTGTTTTTAAGGGATTGGCTAGCTTCACTTAGCATAATCTGCTCTAATAAAAACATTCATTTTTAAAATAAAATATATTTAAAGAGAAACAAATATAGAAAGATATGCACCAAAATCTTATATGATTGTATTTTAGTAGTGGGATTAGAATTTTCTTTTTTATGTATATTTTTAAAATAATACTATTGTATTTTAATGTTTAGCTCTTAAAGTCTTGATATCAGCCAGTAGTCTCAGAAGTTGGTCCCTGGCTACTTCAGAGAAGTAGAGCTTTGTCCTTCGTCAAGTAAGTAACTCCTGTTTCCATCTCCAGGAGGAGTTCCACTGCATAGAGAATAATAGCAAAGAGCATAGTGATGCCCACCCCCAAAACTGCAGTCCCAGCATTTCTGCCCACTGCATGATTGGCAGTTGTCAGGATCTCCAAGAAAGACAGGACTCACACAAGGACTGGATGGAACACTTTCCTCACATAAAGAAGCAGAACAAGACTGGATTTCATAAAGGTCCCGTGGTCAGCAGGTCTTGACCCAGGGCCAGGGGTCCTGCCTGCACCCCCTCTTGTGCTACAGGAAAGGACCTCATTTCTTCCTCTGCCAGGAACAGAGAAAGCTGTAGGGTTGGCAAAATGTTATATGATGCACAAGCTTTAAGCAGAACAAAGTACATATTAAACCCTAAACAAGAAAAGGTACTCCAAAACAGGTTACAGCCCCAGCACAGGCCATGAGGGCTCCTTATCTCCATATAAGGAAATGTCCAAGACCCAAAGCATACTCTTATGCACCGTACAAAGATGGACAATCTGCTCATGACTTCCTCTCCAACGGCCCTCATTCTCAGGAATATATATCTGACAGTGTAACCTCATTTTTAAAAAGGAAGTAAGTACAATTCTCACAAGGTAAGGAATAGAGGTAAGTCATTTTAAATATCAGGAGAATATAGTAAGCCATTATTACTAGAGGAACAATTACTTTTGCAAATTAAACTTTGGGAATCCTTCCAGAAAGGAGTCTGCAAAATGAATAATGCCTAGAAGAAAAGCCTCACACTGTCTAGAAAGACAATTCTCCATATAGGCTCCCTAAATCAGAAGGAGAGCAACAGAGATGAATTTCTTTCACTAAGAAAGGCAGTATCTCAAAGGAGATATGAGAAGATATCAGTTCTACCCTTGACTGATACAAGAATTCCTCAGAAACTTGCCCTTCACGTCTGCCTGAAATATCAAATTTCAAGGAGACTGATTTCATTTTAAGATAGACCCCCAAATCAAGCTGTAATGTTCCATGATGATTTGCTTGTATTTTGTAAACATATGATTAATAAATTATGAATTGAGGAGATGAATATTACTTATAAAATGACTAGTACCTACTTATTATTTAGAAAGGCAGCATCAGCATAGAAGTTAAGAATGTAAGTTAAAATTCAACCTTAGCAATTATTTAACTTCTCAGAGTCTCAGTTACTTCGTTTATAAAGTGAAGGTATTTATAGTCCCTTCCTCATAGAGTTGCTGCAAAAGTTAAATTAATTAATGTATGTTAAGTACTTAGAATGGTATCTGCCGCATAGCAAATTCTGGATAAAAGTTGGCTGTTGTTTAAAGTAAGAGCACTCAGTGGCTTTTATCCATCTTTTCTTTATTCTCCTTTATGTTCTGCCAATATTCTATCCCAACACCATGTTGACACCTTCATCCTGCCAGACCCTCACTCACTTCTCCATACATGAACATTCTCTGATGTACCCAGGAATAGGGTTTGCTGATTCCTTCAATTTTCACTCTTTTTGCCTACCTCTAGATATGGTTCTTATATATTTTTTTCCTCTATTGCAATCACTGACACTGAACTTTAGCAATAGTCAATTAGAATTAATGGTTTCAACTCTGTTACCTTCATTCACCCCAATATACTCACGCCCTGAATTCAGGCTAAATTTTATTTTTATTTTAACAAAATTTCATTGAGATATAATTCACATTCCATAAAGTTCTTACTTTTAAAGTATACCAACCAATGACTTTTTAGTGTTTATAGACTTATGTAACCATCAATGTTATCTACTTAAAGAACATTTTAATTACACCAAAAGAAACCCCATATCCATTAGTGGTCTCCTCATTTTCCTCTACCTCCAGCCACAGACAACCCCTAATCTACTTTCTGTCTATAGATTTGCCTACCTTGGACATTTCATATAAACAGAATGATAGAATATATAGCCTTTTTGTCTGACTTCTTTTACTTAGCATACAGTTTTCTCAAATTCATCAGCATTGTAGCATACATGAGCATTTCATTGCTTTTTATGACCAACTATTATTCCATTATATGAATACCACATTTTGTTTATACATTCATCAACTGATGAACATTTAGGTTGTTTCCTCAATTTGGCTATTATCAATAATATCAATCAGTAAGTGCTCAAATGAGCAAATGTGAAAAGTTTTGTGTGGACATATGTCTTCAGTTCTCCTGAGGATGTATCTAGGGGAAGAATTACTGAGTCACACAGCAGCTCTTATCTAGCTTTGTGAGGCATTGCCATTGTTTTCAAACACAGTAGCTGCACCATTTCATGTTACCACCAGAAACCTAAGAGGGTTCCAACTTCTATAATCTCCCAACATTTATCATTGTCCATCTTGTTTTAATAGCCATCTTAGTGGGTATGAAGTATTATCTTGTAGTTTTGATTTGTGGTTCCCTAATGACCAACTTCATGTGCTTTTTTGGGCACTTATATATATCTTTGGAGAAATGTCTATTTTAACACCTTCTGCCATCTTTTAAACTGGGTTATTATATTCTTGTTATTAAGTTGTAAAAATTAATTATGTATTCTGCATTCTGAAAAGTTTCTTATCACATATATTTTTCACAAGTATCTTCTCTCATGCTTTGGGAATTGACTTTCACTTTCTTTATGTTGTCCTTTGAAACATCAAAGTTTTTAATCTTGTACATTCCTATGTATCTAATTTTTCTTTTCTTTAAATACCTAAAAAATCATTGCCTACCCAAGGCCATGAAGACTTACCATTATATTTTATTCTAAGTTTTATAGTTTTAGCTATTAAATTTGAATCTATGATTCATTTTGAATTATTTTTTTGTATATAGTGTGAGGAAAGGTCCTAGCTTCATTCCTTTGTATGTTGCCCCAATACCATTTGTTGAAAATATTATTCTTTCTCCAGTTGGATTGTCTAGGCACCCTTAATGAAAATCAGCTGACCATAAAGGTAAGGGTTTACTTCTTAATTCTGTTGTATTTCATTTATTTCTATGCCTTTTCCTTATTCCAATACCAGAGAGTCTTAATTACTGTTCTGTGTAATAAGTTTAAGAATCAGGAAGTATATGTCCTCAAATTTTGTTCTTCTTTTTCAAGATTATTTTGGCCACATTGGGTCCTTTGCATTTGCATACAAGTTTTAGAATCAGCTCCTCAATCTCTGCAACAACAACAGCAACAAAACATCAGCTGGGATTTTTACAGTGTTAAATTGAATCTATGTATCAATTTTGGTAGTCTTGCCATCGTAACAATATTAAGTCTTCCAATGCATGAACATTAAACGTATTTACATTTTTTTTACATTTATGGGAAATTTTATAGTTTGTGTAGACCAAAAAATATTAAAATGTAAGGTACAGTGAATAACTATACACATTACAATCTGGCCACTTTGGGGCATGTAGTAAAAGTAAAATTCAAGAAATGTAAACACTTCATAAGTCACTATCTTCCTTCTACTACAGTCAGAAACGTTGCTAGCTAAATTTTTTTTAGATATTAGTACCTGTAAGGAGAAGACTCAGAAGATCATGTTTAGACACACCTGCATTCACTTGATAACCAAAAATCTGAATTAGAGGTACTATCTGAGTTTAAAACAAATTGGAAGGCAGAGGTCACTCTAGCATATTTTAGAGCTGTTAACAAACTATAATTTATGGTGACATTATACACACTGATGAGACTCCTTTAAAGACTACATTATATAGTTTATATCCATGAATGAAATTATTACCATCACATAGTATGAACTACCATACCATAAATCTACATAACTAAAGATTCCTAATAGTTTATCCTTCCTAAGTTCTTCAAATTTCAGTTGAGCAACTTAGGTAAAGAACTTCAGCTTTCACTTGATCTTTCAACTGAAAGTTGAAATTTTTGAATTTTCAGTAAAACTCACTTCATGCACACTGACAATACATAGATTTCTATGACGTTTGGTTATAGATTTCTGCACATTTTGAAAGCTTAATGCTGTTAATATAACCACTGATTTGTAGAAGCCCTTTTAAGTTTGTGAAAAGTCCCTTTTGTGGGGGTAGAGTACTGGGGAGCTTTACCACTGAGCTAAATCACCACTCCTTTTAATTTTTTGAGACAGCATCTTGATAAGTTGCTGAAGCTGGCCTCAAACTTGCAATCCTCTTGCCTCAGCCTACCAAATCACTGGGATTACAGTGTATATCAACTCACCTGGCTTAAAAAAGTTTTTAAGGTCAGCATTTCCAAAACACTTCATGTATTTGTCTTTATCCACATTTAGTTGTAAATCAAGGTCACATACATATCTCATGAGGTTCTGAACACATCTAGAAATATTTTCAAAATTAGCTTCATATTATATGACCTTGTGAAGTTTACAAATAACCCAGGAGATAAGAGAACTAGCCAACCAGGTTGCTACTTCAAAATGGTGAATGAGACAAAGAACTAATCTTATTGTTACTACGTACCTTGAACAACATTTAATGTCTTCTGATGGCTTCAACCTATTCTGTACACCAATTCTCACCCAACTACTTTGCCTGTAGGAAGCATTAAGGGCTGAAGGAGTGAGATAACTGGATGCTATGTGGATAACTACTAGGTATTACCACTTGAATAAAAATATATTAATATATTCATTCTTTAACTAGTGTCACCATTATGAACAAAGCTAGTTATTTAATTTGAATAACTACTGACTTTCATTTAAAAAAGAAAAGGAAAGGAAACTCAGGGCTGGGGATATTGCTCAGAGGTAGAGTACTTGCCTATTATGCCCTGAGTTCAATCCCCAGAACCCATTTTAATATTTGGTGTAGTAAATCAGATATTTTGTTGTCTTTCTGCTTCTTCAGACATTCTGTTTTCTTCTTCTTCTTCCTCCTTCTTCATTGGTAATACTCATCAATGACATACTGGTATTTTGGGGTGCTGATACTCAAAATCAGATGCAATCTTCTCCAAAAAAAGTCACACATCGGGCTGGGGATGTGGCTCAAGCGGTAGCATGCTTGCCTGGCATGCATGCGGCCGGGGTTCGATCCTCTGCACCACATACAAAGATATTGTGTCTGCCGAAAACTAAAAAATAAATATTAAAAAATTATCTCTCTCTCTCTCTCTCAAAAAAAAAAAAAAAAAGTCACACATTGAAAGGGTTGAGGTGGCAGCCAGAAGTATGTACAACCATAAGTTGGGGACCAGGTTAGTTTCGTTGGAACAATAGTAGGCAAAACATCTTTCTTTTCTAGTCCATCAACTTCATTGTCATTTGTACTGTATTTTTCCATTGTTTCACCACTAACAAAGTGGAGGACCCTCCTTGGGACCTTTCTTCTTTTTCCCTATGACTCTCAGTTCTACATTTGGGGGAGGGGGTGTGGGTACTGGGGATTGAACTCAGGTTCACTTGACCACTGAGCCACCTCCCCAGCCCTATTCTGTATTTTATTTAGAAACAGGGTCTCATTGAGTTGCTTAGTGCCTCGCCATTGCTGAGGCTGGCTTTGAACTCCCAGTCCTCCTGCCTCAGCCTCCCAAGCCACTGAAATTATAGGTGTGCGCCACCATGCCCGGCCCAGTTCTACATTTTCAATGCCTCTTTCATTACTCATGAAATGCCTCAACTCCCCACACAGTGACTGCTTCTCCTTCCACACCTCCCACCGGCTCCTGGTCCATCATCCTGGTCACCACAGGGCTGCAGCAACGCCCACCTTGGGCCATGCCCAGCTAAATCACTGTGAGTGAGATGTATTCACATGTATTTAGACTTTCTTTAACTTCTTCCAAGAGTGTTTCATAGTTTTAAGAATGTAAGTTTTTAACTTCTTTTGTTAAATTCATCCCTAGATAGTTTATTCTTTTTGATGCTATCATAAATGCAATTTTTTTTATATTTCATTTGTGGATATTTCATTGTTAGAGTATAGAAGTACAATAGATCTTGTTCTTGCATCTATCAGCCTTTCTGACTATTATTATATTATTATACTATATAAAACATAATATATTATTATATTATTTATCATGTTATTTCTAAAAAAATTGATGGATTCCTTAGGATTTTTTACATACAAAATAATATAATCTGAAAATAGAAATAATTTCATTTCTTTATTTCCAATTCAGTTATATTTTATGTCTTTTCCTTGCCTAATTTCTCTGGTAAAAAACTCCAGTGCAATGTTGAATAGAAGTGCTCAACACAGATATTTTTGTTTTGTTCCTAATTTTAGGGAGAACATCTCCAGTTTTTCATCAGTTAGTGTGATATTAACTGTGGGTATTTCACATTGATGGACTTTTTCTTAATTTGTTTAGTTTTTTAATAATGAAAAATTACCAGATTTTGTAATTTTTTTTTCTACAGGTTAAACTTTTTTTTTCTTATTATTGATCCATCAGATTTTAATAATATTTATGAATATGCAGAACTTAAAGTCTTCTTGATTGAAAGACATAAACACAATGTAAAATGATAGTATAAATTATCCCTCTTCATTTACAAAGGAATGAAATCTTTTTTTAATTGCTTTTATTTTTTTAAATACATGACAGTGGAAGGCATCACAATTCTTATTACACATATAGAACACAATTTTTTATATCTCTGTATATAAAGTATGTTCACACTAATTCATGTCTTCATACATGTACTTTGGATAATGATGTCCATTACATTCCACCATCATTTCTAACCCCCAGGTTAAACTTTTTAAAGGATGGTTCCAGTTTTATTACAAATCTTGAGTGATTCCACACTACCCTTTAAATTAGCAGATTCGTCAACTCTGAGTTGATGCTTTAATGCCATGAGATCCTTGAGAACCTTGGACAGAAATGGATATATTCTGCATTAGAGAAGACTGTGAATTTTGGTGGGGTGAGAGGATGCACTGTGGTAGGCAGACTATTTCTGTTCTAAATATGATGAGGTGTCATTCCTGTGATTATTTTTGTTTTATGGCACAAGTGGCCTTCAGATTGGGGGTCCTGAACTAATCAAATGAGCCCTTAAAAGCTGAAAGTTTTCTTCACCAATAGTAGAAGAGTAAGAAAGGGAAGTTAAAGCACAGGAAGGACCCAATGTGTCATTTCTGGCTTAAAGATGGAGAAGGTCATATCAGAAGGAAGCCAAGCAGCCTTTAGAATCAGAAAATAACCCCTTCCCGACAGCCAACAAGTAAACAGAGACATCTGACTCACACACAAGGAACTAGATTCTGCTAACAATCTGAATTGGTTTGAAGGCAGATTATATTCCAGAACTCCCAGACAAGAGTTTAGCTTTACCAATCCCCTGATGGGAGCCCTGTGAGACCTTAAATGTGGGATCCAACTAAGTCTTCCCACACTTTTGGCTCACAGAATTTGAACTAATAAATGTGTATTTTTTTAAGCTACTAAAATTGTGGTAATTTGTTACATGGCAAGAGACAACTAATACAGAGACTGAGAAGAAACATTCACTGTTAGCAGAGAAGATCAACACATTCTCCAAAAGTGGGTGTACTAAGTAATATATTATGTGAAGAGACCCCTGGAAAAGTACATGCTGCTGGCTAGGGGACTTCTTAGTCATGTGAAATTCTTCCTCTATTTGGATATGATGGGCTTGTCAGCTACCAATAGTGTTATAGTTTGGCATTTTAAAGGCTTGAACTTTTAATTTTGTTCCCCAGTTAATTTGTAAACATTTAAGAAGAGAAGAAATTTGAAGTATGAAAATTTTTATAATTTGCTTTTTGGTCAAAGAAATTATACTTGCTTGCTATTTTGTAATTTGACCTTTATATAAAAAAGGAATCTGATTTGTATTTGCACTGAAGGAAAAGTTTGAAATTGAATATTATAACTATCATTTATTTTATTAGAGACAGATTAGATTATCCACATGGTCAAAAGGGGGAACCAACCCAAATGTCCAGCCATAGATGAATGGAGAAAAAAAATGATGAAATATTATTCAGTCTTATAAAGGAATGAATTCTAACATATGGTACAACATAGATAATTATATGTTAGAAAACATGAAATGACAAATATTGTGTGATTCTACTTATGTGAGAGATCTGAAACAGTCATATTAATAGAGACAGGAAGTACATGGTGATTTCCAGGACCTGGGAGTGATGGTGGGAAGGAGGAGTTAGTCCATTTCAGATGAAAAAGTTCTAGAGATGAATTGTGGTCAACAGTTGCAGAACTATAAATGTACTTAATTCCACTAAATTATGCACTTAAAGTAGTTTAAATGGAAAGTTATATGTTATGTGTAGTTTACAGCACTTTTTAAAAACAAGGATTATATCTTTCTCCTTTGGAAATCATCAGCTGTGTCAAAGGATTTCACCATGGGCAAGCTTCTATGATAAAACTCGTTCCCTTCCCAACTACTTATTTGTGTGAAAAATTTTCTCAGAATTAGGAATATAACTGCTGACCAATCCTGTTTCTATAGCAACACTTAGAGACTTGAACTAATTGAAACAAAGCAGCACTCTCGATGAGTGGTGGATTTGCAATGAAATTTACTTTTATGTTTAATTATATTTATTAAAATGTGTCATTTACCTGGTGTGGTGGCACATGCCTTGTAATCTCAGCTACTTGGGAGGCTGATAAAGGATGATTAAAAGTTAAAGGCAAGCCTAGGCAATTTAGCAAGATCTTGTCTTAAAATGAAAAGGTCTGGGAATGTATCTCAGTAATAGAGCATCCCTGCGTTCAATTCCCAGTAACCCCTCCAAATGTGCAATTGTGTTGTTTTGATCATTTTTGTGCCGATAATAAGTACATGCTACATAAATAAAATGTAGTAAAACAGAGTCATATTCATAGAAAATAAAAAGTATTTGTTTTAATTTACAGCCATAACTTTTTGCAAAGAACTATAATAGAGGATTCTGGAAGGATATTATATTTTTATAACTTTGGAAGAAAGAGTGAAATGAAAATCCTTAAATTGGAAACTAGAACAATGTAAAATTTCTGGCTGTGAAAAATTATCTTTTCTCGTATTTTTAAAATAGATGATGGGAGATCTCAAATGCTATAATATTTTGATTCTGCACTAGATACATTTAAAAATAATGTAAATAATTTTATTTTAACATCAAACCAGAAGTATGTACTCTTTCCGGTAATTATACTTTTCTTTTGAAAGTTATGCTAATTGTATAACTATACAGTTATATTTAATTGTACGGTTACAGGGATTGTCCTTCGAGTTTTACCATGAAGACTAGCACAACACAGCAGTCCACAGTTATCATATTGACCTTCTCCCAGATGATATGCGGATTTGCAAATACTTCAATTCTAAATATTATTATCCTTCTCAACTTACAAGTTAGTTGTCAATTATTGTACTTATTTTTCTTCTACCCTTTATTTTAAACTCACACAAATTCAATATCATTTTATATAAGTATTTGTTTAGCCTTATTTTCAAATTTCTCAACTTCTTTTGTCTACTTTCCTTGGTGCATCTCAGACCTTCTTTTTAGAATCATCTTTAGAATTTCCAGTAGAAGTTCCTAAGTGTAGATCTGTTGATAAATTCTCTCGATTTTTTATTATTAGAAAATGCCTTTACTTTGCTTGACCTTATTCTCAAAAGTTCCCCTTGGTTTGTACAAGAGTTGTTTTCAGAAGTCATTCCAGTGCCTTCTGCTCTGCTTGTTGCTGTGGAAGTCTCTGCCGCAGTTCTGACTAATCATTAACGGCCTGTCTGCTCTCTGTAGGTGATTTCTGGATTTCTTTTTGGTTTTGGTATTCAACAATTTTATTTCAATCTTTCCAGGTATCAGTTTTTTCCAGGTTTATCCAAGGTGATATCAATGGATTCAGGCTTTCCATCAATTCAAAACATTTCTCTTCAATATTGCTTCTTCTCAATTCTCATTGTTTCTGTATGGGATTTTGTCTCTACAAGGATTCCCCTAGTTCTTCTCAACACTTTGAATCCATGTGGTCACCTGAGGAGCTTATTAACCATTATAGAATTCTCATGCAAGAGGGAAGCACTGGGGCTGAGTCTGACTTTCTAACAATCGCCCACGTGAAATCTTGCTACTGTTCTTATATCATACTTCAAGCAGTACACTATTTGACCTTTTCTTTCTATCTTCCACAACTCTTAACATTTCTTTCATGTTTTTTACCTTTTATTTTTCCAATTGTGCTCCACTTAATTTCTTTGGTTCTGTTTCTCTTCCTGAACATCTATTATACACTCTTCAATCCAACTTTTTACTTTTTAACAACTGTAATTTTCATTTTCATAATATATATATATAAATTATATTTAGAATGTATTCCTGGGCATTTGGAATCATGCCTTTTTGCTTGCACATTTTTTGTTATTTCATTTTCTATTGCTTTAATAGTTTATAAAATATTATTTTATTTCTATATCTTATAGGATTATATTTTATAATTCCCATGTCTGAACTCTTTGAGAGTCTAAATATATTGTAGGTTACCTAAAACTCTCATTTATGTAGTTCATTTCCTTCGTATGTTTGATAATCTTCATTCGTGGGCTCATATTGGTTGCTCTTGATCAGTAAAAACCCTGCGAATGTAAAATGAAAATACTTTCACAAGAGGATTTAGTTTCTCTCTGCCATAAGCAAGGACAGGTTATCAACTGTGACCACTTCACCTCCAATGTTCCCAGGTTTAATCTGGTTTAGCAACTTCCCAGCCACATTTCATCAATGGGTCGAGAGTTTTTCAATACGAGCGACAATATGGCTCCTGCCTTTGCTGAAATCCCTTTGCTCTTGTGTGTTCATTGTTTGCCAAATCCTCACACTTCCATCTTTCCCTTCTTCCTTCCCTTTTTATTCCCTTCTCTTGATCCATTAGAAATTTCTAATACTTCCTTCAAACCTTTTAAACGTACCAACAATGTTAGATTTTGAAAGTTTTCACCATAAAGAAATGGTAAATGAGAAGATAGATGTATCTAATCTAATTTAAACATTACACAATGTGTATATGCATCAAAACATAACAAGTTACCCCATCAATATGCACATTTTTACGTTTTTATGTATAGTAAATAAATAAATTTTAAAATACTATGTCTTATGATATGTCCAGCTATTTTCCCCAATGAGAGGATCCCCCACCAACACAGCACATACACACACACAGTCCATTGTGTTCCTAGAACTGGAAGTCATGAAAAGGATTTTCACCTCAGTCTCTCTCACAATTGACTATGTGTGATTCTCAACCCATTACATGGTTATTTCCCCAGGTCCTGACAATAATGTTTGAATACCTTTCATTAGCTAGAAAAATACATTAGATTCTCAACTCGGAGAGTAAGAGCTGTAGAAAAATAGGTCCAAGTAGAGCTTGTGTATCTCTCCATACAGAATACTGAGTGAAGAACAATACTACACCCCTAGGAAAAGTCAAAGATTATTACTCCCACTGAAGTGTGGAAAATGCAGAGTGGTAATTCTAACAAGCTCCATGTAATTCTCTAGTTAGGTAATGCAAATCATTGATTCACAGGAAGTAATCATGAATTTTCATAACTTGAGTTAGTTTATGACTCCAATAAAAGCTGTTGTTCCAGATGTAATCTTTTTAATTGACTAAATTAGTACAGCCACTGACACCTGGTAACCAGTTGTTTATCCATGGATTTTTTCCAATGGCAACAGGCAGAAAACATCAAAAACCATTAGCCTTCCCTGGAAGAAAGAATAGTATACTGCCTCAGGATACATCACAATGTAGTTCTCAGAGATCTTGACTGTTTCCCATTCCACAACTCACTGGTTCATCACACTGATTATAATAATATAACCTGAAGAGCAAAAAATAGCAGGTTGCCTAAAGGCCCAAGGTTTACCTAGGCTTGTCAGAAGACAAGGGACTGTATTCTACAAAGTTAGAAGGATCTTATAGCTCTGTGAAGTTTTTGGTAGACCCATATCCTAGCTTAAGTCAGCAAATTCTGTCCAAAATAAAGTTACAATGTCTTCTATGTACAATTCTTGGTAAGATTTCTGCATTCTATATACTGAATTTACAAGGTAACTTGTTCATTTGGTGATTTGAAACTCACCTAATTTGAGTAAGACCCAAAGCAAGAGAAGAGTCTTCAACTTGGCTAAACTGCTCTTCAGAACAGCTCTGTAATCCCCACAACTCAGCCAATTATATTATGGCAGAATAAATGCCTTAAGCAGATGAGAAAAATGTATGAAGTTTGTGGTAAGTTATTATAGAAGAATCACAGTGTACTCTCTCAAAAATTTTGAAGAAAGTCATTCTCTTTGGTATTTTACTATTATTTTTATGGTAAACAAGAGTTTGCTTACCTCTGTGCCTTACTAATTCATAGCTGGTGGTCAGAGACTTCAGTTGATCATTGTAAACTTAGAATTATCAGATCCACCTAACCCTAAACTGGCCATAAGCAACACATACCATAATCAAGGAGAAGCTGATATGTTGGAGACAAGCCTTAGAAAGATCCTTAAGGAAGAAGCTGAATAAGAATGTTGTGCACCCTTCTAGCAGGCCTGTAGCTGTCAGGCTGCCATTTCCCCCCCGAGCTCTCTGCACAGGCCTGCATTGCTTCATGGGAAGTTCCCTCTGACTAGGTAATGTGAAAGGGAAACCTGTGGTTAACAACAGACAGAGGTATATGACCTGATATTCAAGTCCACTCAGAGGTGACCCTAAAGAGAAGTTAAGAGAATTCTCCTCAGTAGAAAGAGATTTAAGGACATTTCTTTCCTTTAAGTTTTTATTTAATTTTTAACCAGGAGAGGATAACTTATTAGATTTAATAGATTGTCAAATTCTGAAAAATAGAATGAGAGGATTGATGACAAGGGGAATATTTGTGTCTCACATCGATGCTCATTATAATGTCTTTGCTGCAGAGAAAGGTCCTAGCTGTGAAGTTCAACTAACTTGTAGTATCAGGCTCTTTCTCTAGTCAGCTCGTCCTTGTTCAGTGAGTTTCTGAAATCATCCATGTAGGCAAGGATATATACAAATTCATCAACAAAGACATGTTCTCCCTATGGCTGACTCTCTGTGAAAGTCAGGTGTCATCTCTGCCAACAAAATTACTGACCTTGAACCAACCTAATATAATAAAACACTGTACTTGAATCAGATCTCCATCCTGTAGCAGATTGATCACATAGAATACTGATATACCTTTGGGACAGATGTATATTCTGGACTTGATATGCCTTCCATGTCTCACATTCTCCTCAAATAATACCAACTGCAGATTCACATGATAGCTTTTTCAACCTAGTGGAAAATAACACGTTGCTTCTTACCCAGAAAGTCCTTTTAACTATGAAAAAAAACAAGGCAATGGGGTAAGAATGCACTAGTTATATCTGCTTCTTTGTCACTTCTATGTAGCTAGAGTTATCTGCTAAAAAATTCTTCATTGAAATATCATCTAGTAAATAATAACATTTTGCAAGACTGAAATATTGTAAATAGAAGAGGAACAAACTGATGGCTATGAGTTCCAGCACTAAGGACTAAATGAGATTGGTCCCTCTTATCACTATAACTCATGACTCATTCACAAAATATTTGCCCACCATTCTCCATGACTTTTTTAGTCTACTGACTTAGATTTTCCATATTCAAGGGAGAAATGGTGCAATTAATGTATTCAAACATAATTCCACTAGATTGAAAGTAGGATTGTCCCAACAAAAACCTGGCATTTGATCTTGTTCCTCTAAGAGAAATAGAGTTTTATAAAGTGGAAGGACTGTGGCTAAAATCCAGTTGAACCCAAAGTGCCTGTATTAAGTCAAAAGGTACAGATTAATGAAAGAGTCCTACATCCAAAGCAGGACACTAAGAGCTCAGATTCATCAGCAATGAAAGTTCCTGTGAGAAACCCAACAGACTGAGGTTCTTACTGAAAACATTATCAACCATGGCTCATGCCATTGCAGAAGAAAGAACTATAACATCAATCCTTATTTTCTTCCTTCTTATGTTACATATCCACCCACATAGTATAAACAGATAAAATACCTTTCTCTTTTCTTTCTTTTTCCTAAGGATAGTTAATTTTATTGCTTGGTCCTTATCTTACAGAATTTAGGATGGGAGCCTGACTGAAATCCTAAATAAATTCTGATTTCTTCCCTTTGTTAGTTTCTGATCATTCAAAGGGTAGTTGTTATGACATTAAGCAACTTTGGAAATATAAGTATGGAACTATACTTTTTTATTTTTTATATATTATTACTATCATTTATTTTATTAGATATAATATAATTATCCATTCTACAATACAATGCAAAAGATAAAGGATACACTTGAATAATTTTTTGAGTGTATATGTGAGATAGAATGGTTGTACATGTTTATGAATGGATAGATGGAGGGAGAGAAGGATAGATGGATGTGTAGAACAGGAAAGAAAAAATGTATGTGATATTAATCCGTTAAAGAGAGCTCTATTTCTTCCTTCTGGAATTCATATTAGACAAGCATTCTAAAGCATATCAGTGTATGTGTTTTCTTTATGTCTTTTTATCTCAACTTTTTATCATCCATAATTTTATTACAAATAATTTTCTTCAGATGTGTCTTTCAGTTCATTAATTCACTTTTTAGCTGTGTCCAATATCCTGTTTAAACCCTTACTGGGTTTTTGTTTCACTGTTTATATTTTATTTTCTTTTTTCCTGGCACCGGGGATTGAATCCAGGGGTACTTAACCACTGAGTCACATCCCCAGTCCATTTTTTTTTATTTAATTTAGAGACAGGGTCTTCAAGTTGCTTAGCACTGGCTTTGAACTTGTGATTCTCATGCCTCAGCCTCCCAAGCTCTTGGGATTATAGGTATGCACCACTGTGCCTTGCCATTGTTCACATTTTCAATTTCTAAAGTCTCTATTTGCTCCCTTTGATACAGTGTTTCTTCTTTTAATCTTTTAAATATACCTTTTTAAAGTTTAACAGATAAATTCAACACCTAAACTTCTTAAGGTTATGATATGTATATTGTTTTGTTTTGTTTTGTGTTTTTTTTTTTTTTTTGGTCTTTGCTGATTCTAGTTCAGAGTGAATTTATTTCCTTGAACGTTATGATGCTTTAGAATGTGAACTCATCTTCAGATTATTTCCGTGGGAAACCTCTTTGGCCTGAGCCATGTATTTGCTTTTCCCAATTGCTCATGAGTTTCACTGGCCTGTGACCATTTCTTATATTGATCCTCAGCTTATGGATTCATGTAGTTTACAGAGTGGTATATATTTGGTCCCAAAACTCATGAGATGACAAACTTATATAATAAAAATTCTCTTGGGGAAACTTTGTCTTCAAGCAACCAGGCTTAGTCAGAAAAGGTTTCACATGGTCTCCTTTGGTGGGTGAGCAGATTTATTTTCTAGTCAGTCTTTCGCTAAGAGTTTTGCCCTTCAAGAATCTCAGTTTATACAATTCTAATTCCTGTCTCTTACAGGCACCATGCCTTATTATCTCTCTCTCCATGCTGTTAACTTCTAAATCCCTAGGTTAGTATGACTATTCACACCCATCCCCTTAAAAATACACCTATGTGTGCACATGCACATGCACATGCACGTGCACACACAAAAGCTGTAACTGCTATAAGGTCAGATATGTATATTTGCTCTTTTCCTGGAGATTGTGTTTTGTGAACTCATCTATGCACTTAAAAAAGAGGTTTGAAACATTCTACATCCAGAATTTCTACGTATTTTGTCATGAGAAGATTTACAGGTTATTTCATATAAATTATTGCCTGAAAAAAACTTCTTATGTAGTAATAAGTAAGAAAGTTTGGGGAGACAATGAGTCTTACAAAAGTAGTTTAATTTTCTGAGACAGGAAATGGGTGGAGGAAGAGAAAAAGGCACTCCTGACCATTAAGTAGCACCCATAAAGAATCCATAACAGCAAAGAGTGAAGCATTGGCTTCCATGATTGACAAGAAAAATCACTGACCCAATCAGAGAGAACTGTTGGATAAAGGGGCACAGAAGTAAGAGAAGAAGGGTGCTGGATTGTGTTTTCTGGGAGATGATAGGAATTTTCTATTAAAGATCTATATCAGATTGTTTTGAAAGAAGTAAACAGTACGTGAGATTTTAAGAGTCGGCCTAGATTTCCAGTTCCATGGGGAAAGAGACATAAGAAAAAAAAAGCCCAACAATTTTAAAATGAAAGTTCATTTAACCAAAGGAGATATAATAGAGCTCAGAGTTGACTTCTGAAGCCCAAAAGGAGACTGAACCCTCTGATAGAATTTGACATTGAACAAGCATTGACAGATGAGCCTCCACAAGCACTTCTGACAAGATATAGTTCCCTCAGGCTGTGGACAAACCTAGAAGTGGGCGACTGACAGCCTGCAACACACACACCAATTTATTCTACCTTGTCCGCATTTTATGATTACAAATCAGTTTTCTTTGATGTGCCCCATTTTTCACTGCAGCATCTTCGTCTCAGCGCCTTTATCAGTTGTAACTTCATCAGAGCATTTGAGTGCACCATTTACAAAATTGCTTTCTGCTGGAAGTTAGAGAGTACAAAGCAGTGTGATTCTTCGGAACAAAGGGGAAGAAAGAAGCACTACCTGGAGACTCCAGCACAGATGGCTTTCATTTTTCTAACAAAACACCCCTGTGAGGTGTTTTGCCAATAAATTCTTTTATGCATTACAGTAAGATAAAATTACCATTGAGTTGATAATGCATGCAGGTTTTCTCCATAGGTGGAAAAAGAGAAGAAAGCAAAGACCTTTGATATAATGTAAAAATTTCAATGCAGTACTCAGATGCATGGGGAAGCATTTGAATATGCAGAATATCCACATGCCAGCTTCTTTTTCAAATCCTCCAGCTCAAGATATACTCAGTTATTCCCATTGCAAATGAGAAATCAGTTCTCTTTATAGGCTACTCTATTTTATGCCCTTCTTGTCTGTGTTCTCAAGCTCCCCTTATAGTAGAGAACTGGCAAATCCTTTAATTTCTAGAAATTACCTGCACTATCTGTTCAGCTTTGGCATCCTAGCTTCTGTTTGCAAAATTACTTGTGTTTATTCTGTTGTCCCACACATTAATGTAATGCTAATCACCACAGCATGATCAGCTCCAATGGCTTTTTTCACAATTACAACTGGTGAATAATCCATAACCCATGAATAAGTAATCTGGTAAATATTGTGTATGAAAGCAACATCGTGTCCTTAAAGTCACAGATTTCCCCAGCTATCAATCACAGCAAACAGAGGTTGGCATTTGCTGTAGCTTCTGCTATGCCTCAAAGGTCAGATGCCTGCAACCAGACCAGCCACTCTGTGATCTAATCTAACTATGCCACTAAGCCACTAGTCCAGAGCAGGTAATTTATGCTTTTTTTTTCTTTCCTTCATTCTTCAAACCAACAGAGTGAGGTTAGGTTACAATTTGCAACTGGGCTAAAAGAGTTCAATAAATGTCATACTTTCCTTGAAGTATGTCTGCAGAAGCACCAGGTGCAATTCTCCTAACTACTAATTACTTCAAATTGCAAATATTTGGTTTAAAAGCTGAATCGAGGCCATTTTTATTATATTTCAGGGCCACTTCACATAACAAATTATCCTACTTTAACCCAGAATAAACACCTGTCACACTTGGGAATCTACCAAATCTCATCCTCCCTTTTAAAAACGTGGGCCATATAATTTGTTTAGGGAAGAAAAACAAAGATCCAGCTGCCCCCATAGAAAGTTTCTGCCCACATGAGTGCTAACTCCCAAGAATCTTAGATTGAATGGGCAGCTAACCCTTTCCTGAATCTGCTTTATATCCAGCCCAGTGAACAGGAAACGGATGACAGTTAGTGAATTCCAATAGCCTCGCAGAGACCAAAAGAAGTAGCATAGTGCCCACCTCTGCCTAGAGGATCAAGTGATTTACTGACATAGCTACCCTAGTTCTGCAGATTCTCCTCTTTTTCATTTATTTATTTTTGTCAGTTCAGGCAGATGGATCGAAGTCTCAGAACCCTTGTGCCACTCAAATGAGAGCCCTATTAGACCCAATATGTAAATGAATCTCCTCTCCTTCACTAATGCTTGCTTTTCTTCTCATTAGCAAATAAAGCTGAGTTGAGCTGGGTGGTTAAATTAACCCCTCTCCTCTGGTTTTTACCAGTGAAGATGTCTGCATAACCTATGGTATCTTTCATCTGTAAGTATTCTCCCACTTTCTTCTGTCTCCACTATCAGATTTTATGTAAACTTTTTTTTTCAGAAGAATCAATGTTTCAAAATGTTTTCCTTGCTTCACAGCCCTCTCCCATCACATATTATATTCCACAGCCCCCCCCCAGCAACCTTTTCATAAGGTGCTGCAATTTAAATATAGGTATGTGGCAGGTAGAGTAGAGCAAGGGTGTGGGTTGGAACCAGGGTCAATGGCTCTCCTGTGCCTGCATTCTTAGGTGAGCTGGCATAACACATCTTTGCCTGGTTATACAGACACAAGTACATGGCTTGTTTTAAATAGTCAATGCCTTTTCTTGATCCACACATTATAAATAAACTGTATGCCTCCCTCACATGATATTCCCTGGGATTTCTCTTAACTCCTTTTTTTCCACTGTACTGACTGGATCTTAAATATCATGTTCCATAAAAATTTAGAGAATTGATTTCAGTAAAACTCATACCCATCAGTTCAAATGTCACCTCTGATCTTTAAAAAATATCATCATGATGAAGAATTTTGCTTTACTTCCATGGCCATTCCAGCCCAAAGTTTGAGTGGTCATCCTTGAGATTTTGTGGCTGGGATTAGGGTCTAGTACTGCATACTGCCGGCTGCTCTCTCTCCAGCCTGTCAGGCTAGCGCCCTGCTCCTGAGTCAGCTCCACCCTGGCTCTCCCCAGCCCATAAAACCTCAGAGTTCTGTTATTCTCATCCATCCAATCCCTGGTCAAGGCTGTCCCTTGCATCCTGCATTAGGAGCAGTTCTACCCACCTCTGTCACATCACCTGACCATACCCCTGTATCCCCTCTCAGAAACAGGCAGGAATTTTCTTTATGTCAATTCGGTCACACAAAACCTGGAATTTCTCACAAGAACTCAACTCAGACTCTCTTCCTGTTTCCTGGGACTTGAACCAAATGTACTTTCATGGTCAAGTCCTCAGGCCTGGATACATTCATTAATGGTAAATAAAAGAATCAGACTGCTTTTTCTTATAAAGTCTGACTTCTAAGACTTGTGTCTTACTGTAAAATCTAAATTTGAATTTCAGGAGCATTAGTTCCTGAAGTTAAAACTTCCTTCTGTTTCTTATTGACTTTTCTTTTTATCTTGTTCTCTCCTATCCCGTCCTACTCCCTCAACACACACCCCCTCTCTTCACGTATTCACCTTGCAACAGTCTTCCCAAGGCAAAAAATACTCTCCAGAATCCTGAGAGGGAAGGCAAAAGAGAAAGCATACAGATTTTAAAACTGTTACCCTCACAAGTACAAGGAGCTGTATCCAACCTGTAGCTCAGTTACCCTGCCAGTGATCTATGTATGATTTACTCCTGTGTGTTTCCCTCAGGTTCTCTTAGTGGCTTGAGCCACATCTATGCATCTTCTTTCTCTTACTTTCCTCTTCTTTCTCTCTTTCCCACCCTCTGGGATATTTCCTGTATCTAACCCCTTTCTTCAACCTCCCTCTCCATTATATACTCCTGTAACTAGGAATAGAGATTTTCATTTTTAAAACCTTTGGATTTATTTCTTCCCCTAAGTCCTTCTGAAACACCGAAAGAATGTTTAATGCTGTTATTCAGGAAGTCTTATGTTATGATGTGAAGTATCTCCAAAAAGCTCATGTGTGAGACAATGCAAGAAGGTTAACAGGAGAAATGATTGGGTTACGAGATCCTTAATCCAGTCAGCAAATTAATCCCTTGATGAGGTTAACTGAGTGGAGACTGAAGGAAGACAGGGTGTGACAGAGGAGGTGAGCATTGGGGGGTGTGGCTATGGGGTATATATTTTGTATCTGGAGAGTGGAAGCTCCCTCTATTTCCTGGCCATCATGTGAACTGCTTTCCTCCACTGCACTCTTCTGCCATGATGTTCAGCCTCACCGCAAACCCTGAAGAATGGAACTGGCTATCTGTGGACTGAGACCCCTGAGACTGTGAGTCCCCAAATAAACTTTTCCTCCTTTAAAATTATTCTGGTTGGGTCTTTTAGTCACAGCAGTGAAAAAAAAAAAAACTGTTAGAACCTATGTAGGGGTATCAATCTTTATTTGAGGCCCAATTGAAGAAAACTCTCCTAGCAAGAAGACACTCCAACCATTGAAACGAAGAACCCAAGATTGGCTAGAGAAGCCAGCTAAAGAATAATGTTCAGATAAGAGAGCAAGAGAGCAATGGTGTGCTACAACACCGTCTCTAATAATAACAATCTGCAATTTTTCAGTGAGTAGTTTGTAGTTTCCCAGTGAGGCAGACAGCTAGGGTTTTGCAGCACATACTGAAACAAAACCCTCTATAATGACTGCATTTCAAAATGAACAGCTATTTACAAATCTGATTGACTGGAGACAATTTGCAACCAGTAAGAAGTACCCTGAAAGAAAACAGAAAGACAAACTCCACCACTGTTTATTGAGTGCTTACCATGTGTTGAGCAAAATGCTATGTACTATACAATCATTTTCTTAATTTTCACACCTAACCCTATGAAATAGAGTATTATTTTATCATCTCACACAAGAGGAAACTGCAGTCCAAAGAGGCTAAGTTGCCCAAAATTACACAGCTTTTAAATGATAGAATCTAAGTTGTTTTTACATAAGTTGGTACTCTTGGCCCAGAATCAAGTGGTACAAGAAGAAAGCCCGGGACTTACGGGGGAAGGTGGATATGCTGGATTTGGATACCAAGGAGATGAAAAATCCAAAACAGATCCTTCCCTTGTATGCCTGTGTAAAGACAATCATCCAATACTTAACATGAAAAAAATAGAGTATTGACATCAAAGCCCCACTCAATAGCATATGCAGCTGTGTATATATTTATGCTTTTAAAATGTATAATAAAATGCATATCAATTGCTATTCAGTGGGTGAATTCATTCTGAAAGAATTATTTTCATATCTTAATAAAATTAGATGTTAAAAAACCCCTTTAACTATTATCAGTTCTAGATACATAAATATTTCAGTCAATGTTCTGATAGAAAAAACAGAAAGCCAGATAAATAGTTCCCTTGTTATAAAATTATATCTTATGTGTTATTTTACTGGGTATGCCAATTAATATTCTTTCTCTCATTTTGTGTTGTAAAATACCACCTGATATTATTCTAAAAGAGACAAAGGTTTTTGCCTTTATTCATTTTAAATCATATGTTAACACTTTCTCATGTTCAAACAAGAGATCTTTTTTATCCTCTATGTATTCTTTGCAAAGTATTCTACTGCCTACGAAATTCTTTCAATTTTGCCAAAGCATGATTAGAAAGAGCAGTTGTTTCAAAGCCTCAGTTCTTTTTAGTCCATAATCCTATTAATTCTTTGGTCTGCTTCCTTTTCTGTAAATATTTATACTTCAAAGTAGTTAGCACACATCCTAAATAAATACCTTTCAATTCTTTTCTCTCTCAGTTTGATTAGAAAAGAGGATGGCACTGTTACATTGTAAACTCCTTGATTGTAGTAACCACAAATAACCAGACTTAGTGGTGTCTGGCAGAATGCTGAGTGCATAAAAGATAATTCGAAAATATTTGTTGTCAGAATTTTGGCTACCAATAATAATAGTAGTAATAGTAATTAACATTTCCTGAGTGAAAGTAACAAATGTGTTGGCATTGCTCAAATATCAGTATCTCTCTTCATCTCAGCCCAGAAGGTAGGGAGAGACTAACAAGGGGATCCAAGGTCAATTTTAATGAAAACAAACAAAAAAAAAAGTTGCAGGATTTCAAATTCTGGCAAGTAAGTGTGTAATGCAGGCCACAGAGAAGAAAGATCCTAGTGCAATTATTATTCACATCTACGTTAAGATCTTTACACCTGAAGATCTTTCCAAAATATGGAGGAAATTCACTGCTCTTTTGAAATTCATCCCAAGAGCAATGCTTCAGCAATAGTCAGGAGAGGACAGACTGGATTAGAAAGCTTCACTACTTAGCACACAGCCAGGGGATCTCTGCACTTTAAGTAGTGAGTTAAAACAAAAGGGTCCTATCTAAACACTACCTGGTATAATTTTGTCTTCCTATTCAGTGCTTCAACAGTTTGTCTGCATCAGATTCTTCTGGAGGACTTTCTAGAACACAGATTGCTGACTTCCTTTCTCCTCCCACCTGACCAAGATTCTGTCCTTCACCACTCTGGGACCAAGGCCCTCTGAAATCTCTTCTTAGTGAAGCTCCGACTTTTAGATTTCTGTATTTATCATTGAATGTCCATTTTAGCAAGCTGGACTGGTTTAGCTAGAATCTTCTGCCCTTGTTACTTGATACTCACCCTCCACTATCCCCAGCTGATGTCTGATCACTCCAGCCTGCCTAAGGAAGAATCTGATTAAGTCCATTTAGCCAGAATCTTCTCTTACACCTAATGTTTCCTCTCAGTAAATTTCCATCCTATGACCCTATCTCAATCCCATCTTGCTCCTTAGCTGTCAATTCCCACTTGTTGTTGTATTTGGAGTTGAGCCCAATCTTTCTCTCCTGAGGCAACCCCCCTCCCCCCATTGTGGAACTCTCCTTTGAAGAAATCTGCCTTACTGTCTTTGACAAGTATCATAAACAAAATTTTGCTCTAAAACATCCTACCAAGTTCCTGACTAGGTAGAGATGGAGTGAACTCCATGATTTTTCATTTGTAACAAGTTCCCAGTAATGCTGATACTGATGAGTAGGAAGCACTGTTTGAGATCTGCTGCTCCTACCTACATTCTCTAAGTTCTCTTCCCCTCTACACAGTGCTCTTGAATTGTTAAGGAACGGTTGAATTTTACTGGACTGACAGAGTGGTAGGTAAGGAAAGGTACACATGGAAATTGGCAGTAGCAAAGTTGACATTTCATAAGTGCCGTCGCTGCAAAGTAGAGACACAGTTTAATCAGGGCCATAATTGGTACACTGCATAAGGATTTTCATTTTCTCTGCTGCATCTCATTTTACTCTGAAGAGGCATTTACTGCAGACAGTTTTGAAAGGAAAATTTTTGTAATTAGAGAATACTTTATAAATGTAATCAATTTTGGCATATGGGAATGCTTTTCTAGAAATCAAAATGTATATGGCCATCAACATACAAATATCCCAGCAACAAACATTATGCAATTTACAAAGTATTCATTAATATTCTAGCATACTATTTCTAGCATCTCATTCAGGAATGAGTTGATACTTTCTCTGTGAAGATTCAGTGTTCCTATTACTGAAACAACCCAAATATAACAGAGTAGTCAGTACAACATGTCTTCCTCATTCTGCTCCTAAGTACATAAATAACCAAATAGTATTCATTAAGTTTGCAAATGGCATCAAGCTGGGAGAGAAATTACCACAAAGGAGAGAAAAAAAATTAAATACTGCATGACCTTGATAATTTGGAGCAAAGGAGAGAAATTATAACAAACATTATCAAAGAGAAGTACGACATTTAAGGAGAAAATCCAAATTGCAAAATAAAAGGAAGGTCATTATACATGCAAATTTGCCACTTAGTTGTTCATTTATTCACCAATTAATTATTGAGCACCTATTATGTGCCAGGCTCTGGGGACAGAGTGATGAATAAAAGAGACATTGTCCCTCACTTATGAAGCTCACAGAAAAGAGGGGAGAGAGGCCTTAAATAAGAAAGTAAACAAATAAAGATGCAGTTTCTAATTGTGATACATGCTTTGAAGAAAGAACAGGATAATGTGAAAAAGAACAAATTGGTATGTGAGAGAAGGAAATATTTAGGTAGAGTGGTGAGAGCCCCTCTCTGAGGAGGTGATGACAGCTGGAACATATAAGCCAAGATGCAGTCCTGCAGACAGTCCCCAGGCAGGGAAGGTCTTGGTGGTGGCTTGAGCATGGTGACCAAGAGGGAGGGGAGAGAGACGAGGTGGGAGAGAAGGCACCAGAGGTAAACATGCCTCAGAAAATAATAATGTTTTAAAGCAGGGTCAGAAAGTTCTTCTGCAAAGGCTCAGATATGATGTAGTTCAGGCTTTTGTGGGTCATAAGGTCTCTGTCACAACTACTTAATTCTGTGGCTGCAGCACAAAAGCAGCCATAGAAAATACTTAGAATAATGCATGTGGTTGTGTTCCAATAACACTTTACAAAATAAGGCAGTTGGTGAACTTGGCCTGCAAGCCAAATTCTTTCGGTCGCCAAGCTCTGAAAGAATAAAACCAGGCATGACAGTGTACCAGGAAACATACGGAGGAGGAGGAAATTCATCTTGCAAATGAGTCAGCAGTAGTCAGATATCATAGAATAAAATGTCTTCCTTGGGCTCCACCCTTGGTGGGACATGATAAAACAAGCAGAGGTTCTAAAATAGTGATGATGACGATGGCTTTGGAAAAATGACCAGAGGAAAAGCTTAAAAATAGCTGGGTGTGGTGCAGATCCTTGTAATCCCAGTGACTGGGGAGCCCGAAGCAGGAGGATTGCAAGTTTGAGACCAGCCTTAGCAACTTAGCAAGGCCCTAAGCAACTTAGTGAGACCCTGTCTCAAAATAAAAAATAAAAAGGGCTGGGGATGTGGCTCAGTGGTTAAGCGCTCTTGGGTTCCATCCACAGAACCCCCCACCCCCCAAAAAAGTTTAAAGTTGATCTATTCAACTTAAACAACAGAGAAATGGTGATAAAATCATTTTCACAGATTTGAAATGTTATTTTGCTGAAGCTGGATCTGACTACATGTTCACTGAGTGGAAAGACAAGGGAATCAAAGGTTCAGAGGGAAAAGGTATAAGAAGGAGGGAATTAGGTGAATATAATGACCTGTCAAGGCAAACTCCCATGAACAACAGTCCCACTGACACTCTTCCTTGACTCCATAACAGACACATCTATCCAGAATTAAAAGATAGTTTAATCCATGTGTGTTAGATATACGAAGGAATGTATACCTTTTTCAAGTAGGTGCTCATAATAATCCTCCTTTGGGCACGTTTTCTTTTTTTAAAAGATGTCATCACATATTGATCAATTCTTAGTGGCCAGGTGGGTTACATGGTTTACATGCAATGTATTATTTACTCTTCACAATCTTCCTATGAAGTCAATCCACCCCCGTCCTTATATAACTCAAATTTGACTCATTGCTATTTTTATCCTCATTTCACAGATATTAAAATATGTGCCCAAAGCCAAATAGTTAATAAATGGGTAGAGCTAATTAATTCTTTTTAAGTGAAGCAACTGAAGGAAGAGCTCTATTTATACTTTTCAAAATTGCACTGAGTAATATAAATCAGGAGCTCTCCACTTTTTTTTTTTGCAGGGGAGGGGTACCAGGGATTGAACTCAGGGACACTTGACCACTGAACGACAACTATTTTGCATTTTATTTTGAGACAGGGTCCACTGAGTTGCTTAGTACCTCACTAAATTGCTGAGGCTGGCTTTGAACTTAAGATCCTCCTGCCTCAGCCTCCAGAGCTGCTGGGATTACAGGCATGGGCCACTGCCCCCAGCCTCCACTTTTTTTATTCAAAAGATCAAAGGTTAGCATATGCACTTTTGACTACAGCCAATATAGCTCATCCACATCTCTTTATATATTTCTAGATCAATAATTTGCACTGATTGTCTATGTGTGTGAAAATTACGTGTAGGGGCCCTTTACAACTCTAAGATGTGGATTCATTGTTCTAAACTCTCCTAACATGTTTTGTAGTAACTAGGGTCTTACATTCTTAAAAAATAGAAAGCATAATTGTTTTATCATCTCTCTGATACTTCCAATATCTGAAGTATTGGTAGATCCATTTCTGCTTATTCTATTGGCTCTGACTCTTCTGTCTTATTTCCTTGGGTGCTTAAACTTTTTTTATATTCCCTATTGGCTGCTCATTTTCTTTAGAAAATTAATTGTGAGAATTCTTTGAGGCCTAAGATGAATGTGTGGTCCTCCAGAGAGGACTCCAATTCACTTCTCTCAAGTGCAGGGAGACAGCCACTTTAGACAAAAATCACAGCCCAAGGTTCTACTGAACCAAAATTCTGGGAAATTGGGCTACAAATTTTTATAAATATAAGCTTATTGTTATATACCACCACTATTTAGTGCCAAGGTAAATATCCTTGTGTTCTCTTGAGGACAGCTTAAGGTGAATTTTTTCTGGCTTACTCTGCTCTTTGAGGTCCCAGCATTACAAGTAGAAGGGTCTCCCATTGGATGTCCCACCTGGGGAAGGCCCTGGTTTGGGCTTTTTCTCCACCCCTTCCAGGCCAGCTGGACAAGCCAATTAGTATTGGTGATGGTTCTCAAGCTTCAGAGCTTTATTTACTTAACTCTCTGTGTTCCACCTTCAATTCAGTTTGGTTTAATAATTCCATTATTGTGTCAGTTCCTTAATACTCTTTTAAAAAGCACTTTTAAATATTTTGAGGCACTTTAGGTTGTTTTGTAGTAAAGAATTAAGCTTATGGGGCTGAGGTTGTAGCCCAGTGGTAGAGTTCTTGTCTAGCATGCATGAGACCCTGGGTTCCATCCCCAGCACTGGAAAGAGAAAAAAAGAAATAGCCTTACTCAAAGAGCTGTCTGGCCTTTGCTCTTGGTACCTGGAAGTGATCTCTAGGCTTTTGGAATGTACTCCTGATAAAAGTGTCCTTGTTTACTTAAGGACCCAGGCTACACCCATAGTCTGATGATGAAATTTTGAGGGAAGGGCTCTGAGTTACTTGGTATCAGCTTGATATAGACTAAAAGTCAGCCCCATGAGATCAACCATGTCTAAGTGACCAAAACCCAATACAGGGGTTCAGGCGAACTTCTCCAGTTGGGCATACTCTACGCATATTGTCACATCATTGCTAGGAGAAGTTAGCTCTGTCCATGATTCAACTGGGAAAGGACATCGGAAACTCCACACTTGGAAGTTCTCTGGACTATGTCTTGTGCATTTTTGCCATTGACAGATTTTAATCTGTATCCTTTCAGTGTAATAAACCATAACTGTGAGTACAACTGCATTCAGCAAGTTCTGTGAGTCCTTCCAGCAAGTTATCAAGCCTGTGGGTACCCTGAGGGCCTGCCAACTTGCAACAGGTGTCAGAACTGCAGGAGTCTTGGGGACTTTCCTACCTCTGCAGTTATTCTCAGGGGACAGTGGTTGATTTCAGCAGAAAGGTCATGCCATTACCTACCCAGCCATATAATTAGAAATGTAAGAGTAATCACAAATTGCAACATTTTCCCAGCTTTAATCTGTGTTACATACACAACTATTGTAACTGAGTTGAACAGTACAATTAAACTAAGTTTAATCAGATGCTGAGTAAATGGTTTTAAACGTGACAAATGTTATCATATGTGAAAGTATGCACAAATGTAACATAAATCATATGACTGTGTATGTAAATACAACTAACAAAATAGCACTGGTCAAGAGATGGGGATTTGGTTGCTTTCTAGAAAAGTCAACCATGGTGATTCACTTACCTTCATTACAGTGACCTAGGTCAAAGGTTTTCAGTGGGATAAAATTACCTGCCAGAGACCTTTCTTGAAATTGAATGGACTACTTTGGGTTGCCATAGCATTTGGGTGTGATGTTAGCATTTAGAGGAAGCTAGGGAAACTGAATGTTTCACAAGACATGGTACAGCATGACCCAACAGAGATTTGTGCTACATCCCACGCAATTTTGGGGTTTTGTTCAGACATTCATTTTTTTTCCAAACACATGAAACATCTGTTTATAATTATCTGAGCCTAGAATCTAACTCTATTTTATATATAATAACAAATTTTTGCATGATTTCAATATACATGAAAATTTTCAGATTTATACCTGCCATGTAAATTGAAGACAACTTGCACCTAGTTTGCTTTGGCATTTCCACAGCGATGCAGCTTGTGTGTGTGAGTCACTGAGACTACCCACCTGCGTGAATCTGCATGTGTGGCTGATGTATCCTTGGTGCAAACACAGACAACTCCTCAAGGTCTTCTAGTGTAGTCCCAAACCAAGTATTTACATCCAGAAACATAGCTTATTAGAAGTCATTATTTTACTTCCCCTCTGTATAGCAGTTAGTGCATTATGATTTTGTAAAGCCATGTGTGATGTAGGTTATGATATCTCTGGAATTCATCTTTTTAAAAAGTCAGATATATTCCTTCTATCTAACTGAAGCTTTGTATGCTTTGACTATCATCAGTTTGACTCCTCTTTTGAGATCAGTTGCACAATGTGGTGAACATGGTTAATGTTATAGTTTAGATCTAGAATTTCTCCCCAAAGTTTATATATTGAAGACTTGGCCCCAATGCAGCAATATTCAGAGGTGGAACTTTTGGGGAAGTAATTGGATCATGATGGTTCTGATCTCATTAATGGATTATAAATGGATGAATACAACATTGAATGGATTATTGGGAGGTGGTGGACACTGTAGTAGATGGGACCTAGTTAAAAGGAGTAGGTCCTTGGGGGTATGCCCTTGGGGACTATGTCTTGTCCCTAGCTTCTTCCTATCTGTCTACTTCTTAGCTGCCATGAGGTAAGTAGCTTTCCTCTGCCATCCTTCTACTGGTGATCTTTTTTACCTCACCACAGGCCTTAAAGCAATGGAGCCAGCTGACCATGGACTGATACCTTTGAAATCATGGGCCAAAATAAACCTTTTCTCTTCTCAGTTGATTTTCTCAGGTATTTTGTCACAGTAACAAAAAGCTGACTAACCCAGTTAATAATTGAGTATTGTACATTTCAATATTGTGAAGAGAGCACATTTCAAATGTTCCCATAAAAATGTTAAATATTTGAGGTGATAGATATGTTAAGTAGCTTGATTTAATCATTCCAGATTGTATTAAAAATCATAACATAACACTTGGGACCCTGTAAATATATGCAACTATAATTTGTCAATATAAAATTAAAACTTTTTAAAAATAATATATATGGAATTCATTCTGTGTGTTGTCTTAGTCTCCTGCCAAGTTTGGCCCATGCCAATTGTAGACATACCAAAATAATAGGGAATGATGTGGAATACTCTCAGTTTATGAGAAGACATCCCATCTTATTAAAAACATGCCAAGGTAAAAAATTCTGTAAACTCTTCTTGCTTTGTCTCAATACCCTAGCCTGGACATTGTACAGTAAAATCCTTTGGATTTGTTTCTGTGCCACCCTTCTCCAGGTGGCTCCATAACCACTTGCTTCCCAAGGTATGATCTACTGTCAAGGGCAATCATTTGGGCCCATTGGGTTCATTTTCAAATGTAGCTTCTGCCCAGGACCAAGTGCTTGTGTCTTCATTTCAGAGTCACACTGATGAGTAAGGCAGTGTCCTTCTCTACAAATGTCTTGTAGTCTAATTGGGGAGAAAGTATTAAACTCAAAAGGCCACAATGTAATGCAGAGAATGGAGAATCTGTAGTGTGAGGCATATGGAACATCCTATGGGAGAACTAAGAGGAGGAACTAATTTTATCTGGGAGGATAAAGAAAGGTTTTAAGAGGTGGGATGGATTTTGACCAGGAGTATTTCAGGTAGGGATGCTTCATTAACAAGATGTGGAGAGGAGGCTGGAAAGCATAAGATAGGGTTTGGGGAAGTCTGTTTAGTGTGCTCAGAAAGGTGATAGCAATGAGGAGATGGGAATGAGATAAGGCTGGAAGTATAGGTGGGGACCTGTCTTGGTTCAGGCTGCTGTAATAGAGTACCAAAGACTGGGCAGCTGCTAAACAACAGAAATATATCACAGTTCTGGAGGCTGAAAGTCCAAGAATATGCCAGAATGATTGGGATCTTATGAGGGCCTCTTCTGGGTTGCACACTGCTTTATTTATGTGTCCTCATAAGTGGGAAAAGAGAGAGAGAGAGGGTTCTCTGGGATCTCTTATAAGGGAGCTAATCCCATTCCTGAAAGTGCTACCTTCTACCTTCATGACCTAATTTCCTCCAAAGTTCTCACCTCCTGATACCATCCCATTAGAGATTAGGATTTCAAAATATGCATTTGAGGGTACACAGTCATTGTAGGACCCCAAAATGGAGGCCCTTGAAGGCAGCCTATAGAACCTGGACAGAATGCTGTAGGCAATATGGAAACTTGAGGTTTGGAGGAGCGTGATATGACCAGATCTCCAGCTTCTGAAAGTTTTCTAACTGGCCTCTGCAGAATGCACCGTGGGACTAGATAGGGATTTGTGTTAGTTGGTGGTTGTACTAACTCAGGTAAGAATATGAGGGTGGGAAGCAGAGTTACAATAGCTGGGTTACAACAAGAAGGTAGAGGAGAGACCTACAGAGGAGGATTATGACAGGGCACCCTTTGACTCCAAGGACCCTGACCTTCGTGCTTGGGTACATGCTGATGATTATGCAGCTTGGATATCCGCTTCAAGGGGAGCGTTGCTCAGGAAGATGGTAGTAATAATGAGCTTGGTGTTTAGTTGGTGAAAAGAAGTCACTACATTCAGGTGAAGCTTAGAAAAAGTAGCTGAGTGTTGTTCTATTTTTCAGAGTATCTGCCACTTACCTTGCCTTCTCCTCCTCTAAAAAAAAAAAAATGTCCCTGCTATCTGTCACAGCTGAAAGGTCACAGGGAGCACCATGGCTAAGATCATGCTGAATCCAGCCAACCTAGAATCACAGACTCTGCCACTCTCTAGCTGTGTGACCCTGGGTGAGTGATTGGATTTCTCTAAACCTCAGTTTCCTCATCTATCAAATAGTGATAGGAATACGTCTTCTATGGAATGTTGTTTTGACAAATAAATGAGTTATTACCCGGCATATTATAAATGCCTAAAATGTTACCTGTTATTCAACCAGGTTATTTACCATTCCACAAACACACTTGGAACTTTCCCACCGCTAGTCATTTGCTTTGCAACGGTTCTCTGCTTAAAATACACTTTGCCCCTCACCCCAATCCATCCACCCATGGAATCCATTCCTACCACTCATCTTATTGCCTGCACAAGTTTCTGAAATCCTACTTACCCTCAATTTTTAGGAGCCAGGGTTTGAATTTGCGATTATCCACACTATTGAAAGTTTGCACTCACACTGGGATGATTAAACAAAGTCTTGGCTGGCTCAGAAAGAGAAATCCAGAATTTATCCTATTACAGAAAATGCTCTGACTCTGTAGGGCTTTCCAAATATGTTTTAATAGAGGGATCATGTAGCAGAGGACCTTGCCAAAACACAGGCTTTATCAGAGTACTAAAAAGGAGAAAATGAAAGCCTGGGAAACCCAAGCAAACTTGGTAATGTCTAATATTTGCTACTGGTTTTTGTAGACAGCTGAATACAGTTTCCTAGTCACCTCTATTATTTTAGATTGCTTTTGGGTAGCATTTTCCCAGGTGCAAAGTGCTACCAGCCATTTCTTCCCACTACCTGCCGCCCACACTTTGTTTTGGTAAATGTAACTTGCCTGGGAGCTGCAAAAATGCTGCGCTGCCCAGCTCTGATGCCAGACTGGAAGAGACATTGTTCTCTGTAAAATCAAGATAAAAGTTCAGACGGGCCAATCTGCCTCAAAATATGATTTTAACATTTATTTTAAGTTAATTGAAACAGGAGCTTGGTGTCCTTCTTATTACAATATCTTTCTTTAGTTTTAGAACAGGTTCTATAATAATATAATTAAAATAACCTTTATTTATCTATTTTTTTTAGCCACAAAGAGGGAACTATAAATTATTCTTACATCTGAGTTTCCTTCAGCACACACAAAAGCCAGTGCTTGCTCTGCCCCAATAAATCAAGGCTTCAACAAGGGCAAAGTAGCTAATCAAAGAATGCGGCTTCCACTCACCAGACAATGAAATTCTGTGTCTGTCATCTTTGGAATTAATAAGAGATAAAGGGCCACTTTATGCAAAGTTTTCAAACCAGGTCAGAAGAAAGTCAGGACACAGACTGGATTTGTAAACCTGGTCATTCTAATCATCTAAGACTGCATAATCTAACAAAGCTTGAAAGTTCATTTGCATTTTATGCTCACAAATAAGTGTCTTCAAACCATTTAAAACAGGACCAAAGACTTCATCACTTTACTTTTGAGAAATATATTTTCAAAAAATTAGTAAATATTTTTGAGCTGGGAATATTTCTTAGAGGAGATAATATTGGAAGCAAACCTCAAAGGATGTAGAACATCTTAACAGAGAAATGTGTAAACATTCTGTAAAAATGGATTGACTCAAATCAATCATAACCCATTGACCCAAATTTTCTCATTTTCTAATATTAAGGCTCCCAATAGAATAATTAATGAAGCAAACATCTATTGAACTAATTCTCGGCAGCAGGCATTGTATTGAGCACAGGGTTAAGAATATGAAAAAAAAAAAACAGTTGGACCTGCCCTTAGGGAGGTATCACCCTTTAAAAAGTTCAAATGTTGCTTAATCTTATTACACAAAATAAAACACAAGAATCATTATAAATTGATTCCCAAGTTCATTTGGAAGCTCTCCATGGAAGTTTTGTGTCATGGCAGTTTTCTCAGCAAAACAATATCTATCCAGAGAAGATTGTTTCCCAAGATAAGAATGTAGTTGCAAAAATCAATCAAATGTGCTAAACTTTCACCATAACTAAAACCATAAACTCTAATTTTATATAATGGCTTGAAAACAAACAAAATAAAGAAAAAATGATTAATGCTCATATTATAGCACTTCTGTAAAGGTAGAATAGGAAAACATCTAATTATATTTGGAGTCCCAGCTTGAAGCCCAACTGTGCTAAAATCTGGTATTTCTGGCCTAAATCTGTTTACATGCAGGATCAAGATTCTTCCTTGGAGAAACTCACTTGAAAAGAAGACAGAATTCTGCTTACGGGCTTCATTTTAAAAATGGTGTTTCATACTTGGGTGCAAGGTACTCAAAACTTGTCTTCAAGTCTAGCTCCTGGGCTGGGATGAGGACTTCAAATAAAAATTGAAAAGAGTAACTTTCACTAAAATTCTACAATTATAGACTCTGGGATGCAGGGAAACAACACTGCTTCGGGATCCACTTTACAAAGTTCTATACAGAATGACCTCCCTCTGCACCCTCCACAGCCTCAATTTGGCTTATCAAAGTTTCTGAGGAAGCTCCTGGGCAGGAAAGTCACCATATCTCTAGTGGGACACCCTACTGTGGACACCCCCAAAATGGAGATCACGAGTAACAAATGATGCTGGAGAAAAAGAAGAGAGAAAATGGTGGATGCCATGAAGTAGGGGATAGATATTAGATGGCACATGTATTTCCCCCACAGAGCATCCTGGACAGAATTAGAGAATTTTGCAGGGAGCTGCAGGACTTCAATACTAAGAGTATAAGAACCAGAGTGCTGTGGCTTATTCCTGCTCATCTGATCTCATTTGTTCATGACCTTGTGTTGAAGGGCACTACATAAATGCAGGTTGCTCAAACATTAGATCTGTTTTCAAACAGCTTCTATTTTTCATATCCTTCATATTTAAGAATATGCTGAATTATTCTCTAAGACAAAACCTGCTCACTTATCTGAATGTTGTAATATCTGAAATGTACTAATGTACTAATATATTCATCAACTTCTTTCCCATCTGAGGTAGTGTTGGCAAAGTACATAATTTTATACTGCAGTGACCCCACAGCATAAGGCTGAATGTAAGTGAGCAGGGGAAAGTGAATGGGAAAGTGATGAATTTAAAGATGAGGATTTGTTCACTGGGAAAGACTCTGCCTTGTTCTCCTGAGAACCAGTGGCACTGGACAAGGAAAAAGTATTCCTATTACTTCAGGGAATTACATAAAAGGTAAGTTGAACTTCAGTCCAGAGGTCATCTCTTATAGGATGCCTTGTAGGAAACTTTTGGATTATATCCTTCTCCTCATTTAAAGAATTTTTGCAAAAGATTTTCTGTTCCCAAGAGAAGATTCAGAAGGAACACATTTTAGAATGGTTTTCTTTTTCCGTGTCAGAGCAAAGCCAAGTGAAATTGTAAAAATATGTATACCATTGTGCTTTAAATGTTCTTCAAAAATAATTAAAACGAGTATAGAAAAAAAACTGGCAAAGTTATTTGGTCAAGACATTCTTTGATAGTTTTTTGGAACTGGAAAGCCACTTCTTGCTTGCAACAATAGGTCTTCCTTTCTTCTCAGTTTACCTTCCACTCTGCTACCAGATTAATATTTCTCTTTTTAAAAATATTTTTACTAGCTGTTAATGGAATTTTATTCTATTTATTTATTTCATGTGGTGCTGAGAATCAAACACAGTGCCTCATGCGTACTAGGCAAGCACTCTACCACTGAGCCACAATCCCAGCCCCAGATTAATATTTCTAATGTATTTCTATCCATGTTATTATCCTGCTTAAATTCTCAGAAAATAAATCAATAGGATATGAGGACAAAAGGTGACAGAAACCCACAAATTTATAGAATAATCATCTACCTAAAATATATACCATGTGCTCTTATAAACATCATGCATGCATTAAACCATTTAATTCTCAAAAAAATCTTTAGAGAGATGCTGCTTAGTTATTTATTGAGGGGAGCGGTAGTTTAGAGGGCCTTGCTATGTTTCCCAGGAGACCTTGAGCTTCTTGAATGCACCACTACAGGAATGCACCACTGTGCCTGGCTTTTTGCTGCTTTTTAAAATCTCATTTTAAAGATGAGCTTAAGGAACTTGCTCAAGATTACACAGGTGGTGTTCCAACAGAGGCAATCAGACTACTGAACCCTCCTACTCTTAACCACTGCGTCCAAACCCTAAAGCTCAAAAATACAAAAGAAAATGTATTTCCTGATTATTGTCTTGGTCCCTGAAAAGTCAGAAAGAAAGAGAAGGTTCTCTAGCTTCTTGATAGCCTTAAGTGCTTTCCACAATCTAACAAGAACACTATCCTACCTTGTCTTTCACTGTCCCATCTCTCTTTTTTTTTAAATTTTTATTGTTGGTTGTTCAAAACATTACATAGTTCTTGACATATCATACTTCACACTTTGATTCAAGTGGATTATGAACTCCCATTTTTACCCCGTATACAGATTGCAGAATCACGTCAGTTACACATCCACTGATTTACATATTGCCATACTAGTGTCTGTTGTATTCTGCTGCCTTTCCTATCCTCTACTATCCCCCCTCCCCTCCCATCTTCTCTCTCTACCCCATCTACTGTAATTCATTTCTCCCCCTTGTTTTTTTTTTCCTTTTCCCCTCACTACCTCTTGTATATAATTTTGTATAACCATGAGGGTCTCCTTCCATTTCCATGCAATTTCCCTTCTCTCTCCCTTTCCCTCCCACCTCTCATCCCTGTTTAATGTTAATCTTCTTCTCATGATCTTCCTCCCTACTCTGTTCTTAGTTACTCTCCTTATATCAAAGAAGACATTTGGCATTTGTTTTTTAGGGATTGGCTAGCTTCACTTAGCATAATCTGCTCTAATGCCATCCATTTCCCTGCAAATTCTATGATTTTGTCATTTTTTAATGCAGAGTAATACTCCATTGTGTATAAATGCCACATTTTTTAATCCATTCATCTATTGAAGGGCATCTAGGTTGGTTCCACAGTCTTGCTATTGTGAATTGTGCTGCTATGAACATCGATGTAGCAGTGTCCCTGTAGTATGCTCTTTTTAGGTCTTTAGGGAATAGACCGAGAAGGGGAATAGCTGGGTCAAATGGAGGTTCCATTCCCAGCTTTCCAAGAAATCTCCATACTGCTTTCCAAATTGGCCGCACCAATTTGCAGTCCCACCAGCAATGTACAAGTGTACCCTTTTCCCCACATCCTTGCCAGCACTTATTGTTGTTTGACTTCATAATGGCTGCCAATCTTACTGGAGTGAGATGGTATCTTAGGGTGGTTTTGATTTGCATTTCTCTGACTGCTAGAGATGGTGAGCATTTTTTCATGTACTTGTTGATTGATTGATTGTCCTCCTCTGAGAAGTGTCTGTTCAGGTCCTTGGCCCATTTGTTGATTGGGTTATTTGTTATCTTATTGTTTAATTTTTTGAGTTCTTTGTATACTCTGGATATTAGGGCTCTATCTGAAGTGTGAGGAGTAAAGATTTGTTCCCAGGATGTAGGCTCCCTATTTACATCTCTTATTGTTTCCTTTGCTGAGAAAAAACTTTTTAGTTTGAGTAAGTCCCATTTGTTGATTCTAGTTATTAACTCTTGTGCTATGGGTTTCCTATTGAGGAATTTGGAGCCCGACCCCACAGTATGTAGATCGGAGCCAACTTTTTCTTCTATCAGACGCCGTGTCTCTGATTTGATATCAAGCTCCTTGATCCATTTTGAGTTAACTTTTGTGATGGTGAGAGAAAGGGATTCAGTTTCATTTTGTTGCATATGGATTTCCAGTTTTCCCAGCACCATTTGTTGAAGATGCTATCCTTCTTCCATTGCATGCTTTTAGCCCCTTTATCAAATACAAGATAGTTGTAATTTTGTGGATTGGTTTCTGTGTCCTCTATTCTGTACCATTGGTCCACCCGCCTGTTTTGGTACCAGTACCATGCTGTTTTTGTTACTATTGCTCTGTAGTATAGTTTGAAGTCTGGTATCGCTATACTGCCTGATTCACACTTCCTGCTTAGAGTTGTTTTTGCTATTCTGGGTCTTTTATTTTTCCATATGAATTTCATGATTGCTTTATCTATTTCTACAAGAAATGCCATTGGGATTTTGATTGGCATTGCATTAAACCTACAGAGAACTTTTGGTAATATTGCCATTTTGATGATGTTAGTTCTGCCTATCCATGAACAGGGTATATTTTTCTATCTTCTAAGATCTTCTTCTATTTCTCTCTTTAGAGTTCTGTAGTTTTCATTGTATAAGTCTTTCACCTCTTTTGTTAGGTTGATTCCCAAGTATTTTATTTTTTTTGAGGATATTGGGAATGGAGTGGTTGTCCTCATTTCCATTTCAGAGGATTTGTCGCTGATATACAGGAATGCCTTTGATTTATGCGTGTTGATTTTATATCCTGCCACTTTGCTGAATTGATTTATTAGCTCTAATAGTTTCTTTGTAGACCCTTTTGGGTCTGCTAGGTATAGAATTATGTCATCTACAAATAGTGATAATTTAAGTTCTTCTTTTCCTATTTTTATGCCTTTAATTTCTTTCATCTGTCTAATTGCTCTGGTCAGTGTTTCCAGAACTATATTGAACAGAAGTGGTGAGAGAGGGCATCCCTGTCTTGTTTCAGATTTTAGAGGGAATGCCTTCAATTTTTCTCCGTTCAGAATGATGCTAGCCTGAGGCTTAGCATAGATAGCTTTTACAATATTGAGGTATGTTCCTGTTATCCCTAGTTTTTCTAGAGTTTTGAACATAAAGGGATGCTCTACTTTGTTGAATGCTTTTTCTGCATCTATTGAGATGATCATATGGTTCTTATCTTTAAATCTATTGATGTGGTGAATAACATTTATTGATTTCTGTATATTGAACCAGCCTTGCATCCCAGGGATGAATCCTACTTGATCATGGTGCACAATTTTTTTGATATGTTTTTGTATCCGATTCGCCAGAATTTTATTGAGGATTTTTGCATCTAGGTTCATTAGAGATATTGGTCTGTAGTTTTCTTTCTTTGAAGTGCCTTTGTCTGGTTTAGGTATCAGGGTGATGTTGGCCTCGTACAATGTATTTGGAAGTTCTCCCTCTTTTTCTATTTCCTGGAATAGCTTGAAAAGTATTGGTATTAGTTCTTCTTTAAAGGTTTTGTATACCCATCTGGTCCTGGGCTTTTCTTAGTTGGTAGTCTTTTGATGGCTTCTTCTATTTCCTCAATTGATATTGGTCTGTTTAGGTTGTCTGTATCCTCCTGACTCAATCTGGGCAGATCATATGACTTAAGAAATTTATCGATGCCTTCATTATCTTCTATTTTATTGGAGTATAAGGATTCAAAATAATTTCTAATTATCTTCTGTATTTCTGAAGTGTCTGTTGTAATATTGTCTTTTTCATCCCATAAGCTGGTAATTTGAGTTCTCTCTCTTCTTCTCTTCATTAGCATGGCTAAGGGTCTGTCGATCTTATTTATTTTTTCAAAGATCCAACTTTTAGTTTTGTCAATTTTTTCAAGTGTTTCTTTTGTTTCGATTTCATTAATTTCAGTTCTGATTTTAATTATTTCTTGCCTTCTACTTCTTTTGCTGTCATTTTGCTCTTCTTTTTCTAGGATTTTGAGATAAAGTGTGAGATCATTTATTTGTTGGTTTTTATTTTTTTTTAAGGAATGAACTCCAGGCAATGAATTTTCCTCTTAGAACTGCTTTCATTGTGTCCCATAGATTCCGATATGTTGTGTCTGTGTTTTCATTTATCTCTAAGAATTTTTTAATTTCCTCCTTGATGTCTTCTATAACCCATTGATCATTCAGTAACCTATTGTTCATTCTCCAAGTGATGCATGATTTTTCCTTCCTTCTTTTATCATTGATTTCCAGTTTCATTCCATTATGATCAGATAAGATGCATGGTATTATCTCTACTCCTTAAGAGTTGCCCTGTGACATAATATATGATCTATTTTTGAGAAGGATCCATGTGCTGATGAGAAAAAGTGTAACTGCTTGATGTTGGGTGGTATATTCTATATATGTCAATGAAGTCTAGGTTATTAATTGTATTATTGAGTTCTATAGTTTCTTTATTCAACTTTTGTTTGGAAGATCTGTCCAGTGGTGAGAGAGGTGTGTTGAAGTCTCCCATAATTATTGTATGGTGGTCTATTAGACTCTTGAACTTGAGAAGAGTTTGTTGGATGAACATAGCTGCACCATTGTTTGGGGCATATATATTTATGATTGTTATGTCTTGTTGGTGTATGGTTTCCTTGAGCAGTATGTAGTGTCCCTCTTTATCCCTTTTGATTAACTTTGTCTTGAAATCTATTTTATTTGATATGAGTATGGACACTCCTGCTTGTTTCCAAAGTCCATATGAGTGATATGATTTTCACCAACCTTTCACCTTCAGTCTATGTATGTCTTTTCCTATCAAATGCGTCTCTTGTAGGCAGAATATTGTTGGATCTTTTTTTTTTTTTTTTATCCATTCTACTAGCCTGTGTCTCTTAATTGGTGAGTTTAAGCCATTAACATTTAGGGTTATTATTGAGATATGGGTTGTTCTTCCAGCCGTATTTGTTTATTTATGTTACTTAACATGGTTTGTTTTTCCTCTTTGATTATTTTTTCCCTTTACTGTACTACCTCCCACTGTTGGTTTTCATTGTTATTTTCCATTTCCTCTTCCTGTAATGTTTTGCCGAGGATGTTTTGAAGAGATGGTTTTCTAGCTGCAAATTCTTTTAACTTTTGTTTATCGTGGAAGGTTTTAATTTCATCTTCCATCCTGAAGCTTAATTTCACTGGATACACAATTCTTGGTTGGAATCCATTTTCTTTCAGCATTTGAAATGTGTTATTCCAGGATCTTCTAGCTTTCAGAGTCTGTGTTGAAAGATCAGCTGTTATTCTGATTGGTTTACCCTTAAATGTAATCTGCTTCCTTTGTCTTGTAGCTTTTAAAATTCTCTCCTTATTCTGTATGTTGGGCATCTTCATTATAATGTGTCTAGGTGTGGATCTCTTATGATTTTTGCACATTTGGCGTCCTGTAGGCTTCTAGGATTTGGGATTCTGTCTCATTCTTCAAGTCTGGGAAGTTTTCTCATATTATTTCGTTGAACAGATTGCTCATTCCTTTGGTTTGGACTTCTATACCTTCCTGTATCCCAATGACTCTTAAGTTTGGTCTCTTTATGTTATCCCATATTTCTTGATGTTCTACTCATGGTTTCTTAAGAGTCTCGATGAGCTGTCTATGTTCTTTTCAAGTTGAAATACTTTGTCTTCATTGTCTGATGTTCTATCTTCGAAGTGTTCTACTCTGCTGGTAGTATTCTCATTTGAGTTTTTAAGTTGGTTTATTGCTTCCTGCATTTCTAGGATTTCTGTTTGTTTGTTTTTTATAACCTCTATCTCCCTGTATAGTTGATCTTTTGCTTCTTGGATTTGTTTATGTAATTCATTGTCGAAGTGATCTTTCATTGTCTGATTTTGCTGTCTAATGTCTTCCTTGAGACTTGAGATCATCTGAAGCATGTATATCCTGAATTCTTTATCTGACATTCCATCTGCTGCAGATATTACCTCTTCTAAAGTTGAGTTGACCTGAATTGCTTGTGGTCCTTTCTTTCCTTGTCTGTTCATACTGCTCGCGTTTCTTTCTGCTTGGTGAAACTGTTGTGTTATTGAATTTTCCCCCTATATATTTATATTGCTCTTGTATATTTGTAAAGTCTCCCTTGCAGGCGCGGGCGGCGGCTGTGCTCCTCCTCCAATTGGGGTGATCTGTCTATCACGCCGGCGGGCCTCTGGGCCCCTTCTCTGGGTCGCGTGGTCTGCCTACCTTGCGGGCAACGGCTGGGCTCCTCCTCCAATAGGGGTGATCTGTCTACCATGCTGGCGGGCCGCTGGGCCTGTTCTCCAGGTTGCAGGTCTGCCTACCTTGCAGGCGCAGGCGGCGGCTGTGCCCCTCCAATTGGGATGATCTTTCAACTAAGCCGGAGGGCGGCAGCTGGGCCCTTTCTCCAGTTGGGGTGATGTGTATACCACGCCGGGGGGCCACTGGGCCTGTTCTGCCAGTCGGTCACAGGTCTGCCTACCTTGCAGGTGCAGGCGGTGGCTCACTGTCCCATCTCAATTCCTCCAATCTAGCCAAAGAGTCCCCCTATTTCAAAATATCATTTTTCCTGAGTGTCTCCACCTTCCTGATCTCAGTCATCATTCGAGGTCCACCTAAAATCCTGCCTCATCCAGACCAGGATGTTCACTGGAAAGGATTTCCTTGCCCCACCCCAACTATTGGGGTTCACACTAATGGCCTGGCCTCATCATCTCTGCTGCAAGGAACCTTCATGTGCTGCTTCTCTAAATTTTCATTCTGGCCAAAGCCAGTTCTAATGACAGCAACAGATTTCAGAGACACCTCAATGACAGTGTAAGGAATGCAACCACCAGATGTTCCACAAGTGGCAGCCTTCATGCAGAGGACCCTCTCAGCTTCCCGGAATCAAGCAAAATACAGATAAATATGAGCACTGCAATCAGCTCTTCGAAATTACTGTGAACTGTTGTCACAGGGTTGAAAAGATGCACAGGAAATGTATTTTATAATGCAAGTGCTCTTTGTTTCCTCTATGGATTTCCAACACATTTAAAACTTAATGATGGTTTCTTTACACCTTTAAAAAATATATCTCATTTTCTGTTAATAGCAACAATGAGCCACAACATCTGCCTGTGAAAGACAAAGTACCAGTGCTTGGCCCACTTCATCTTTGTTTCCTGACCTCATCACTTCTTAGATTGTATTGAAATAAACTGGAAATTTGTTTCAATTTCTTAGTTACTTTATGCACTTTATTTCAAGAATTCTTTCTTAACATTGGCACTCAGGCATATAATTATGTGAACAATGTAGAGAATTTATAATGCCCATTATTGAGTTTATTATTCAGAATATTAGGGTGAGGGAAGAGGAGCTAATATTTTTGAATAATATTTTTTTCATAAAGGAATATGTACAGCTGTCTCTCCCGCTGGAGATAGCCCACATTGTCCCTTGAATGTGCCTCCGCTTTCCTAAATAAACCTTTCTCTGTCTTTGGGAGTGAAAAAGTAATGTGTAATATTGTGGAAATAAAACTAACAATGATTCTTTTTTATACTTATGTCACTATCCTAATGAGGAGAAAATTTCAAGTGAAGGAATCACACAGGAATCTATACTTAAATATACCCTTAAGCCTTTTTTTGGGGGGGTGGGGCTGGAATTGAACCCAGGGGTGCTGGACCATTAAGATACATTCCCCAGCCTTTTTTTTTTTTTATTTTGAGATAGAGTCTCATTGAGTTACTGAGGCTGACCTCAAATTTAGAATCTTCCTTTCTTGGCCTCTGGAAACAGTGGGATTATAGGCATCTGTCACCATGCCCAATGTACCCGTAAGTCTTAAAAGAGAGGGCAGGAGTATGAAAGACCAGCACTTAAGTGGCATTGCTTGGAGATAGGATGGAAGATGTAAAGAGAAGAATAGGTCATAGACATCCCCCATCCCACAATTACTGGTTCCCTTCATTGGTTTTCAGTGAAGAAATAGAGCAGACACCATTATTTTGGGGGCACTTATGTTTCTATAATTCCTTTCCCAGCTTAATTCTGCAGTACACCTGCCACAGACTCCTCAGGCCTGCAGGGAGGAAGGTAAAGGGTAACTATTTTGAAAGCTCCAGCTAAGATGGGGTTCTACCAATAGAACAGCTAGCAAAGCTAGCCTAACTGTAAAATAAGAAAGGTGGACACTTACAGTGTGTCTTTCAAAGGATCCTTCTTTTGTCCATCGGGTGGCCAGCCCAGTAGTCCAATCTGCAACCGTGTATGGGTCTCTTAACCAGGAAACTTGTTTATACTGACATATGCCCTTGTGGCTCTCTTGTCTGACCTGTATCCTGTTTATTTTTGCCTGACCAGAGCTTTGGATCTACCCCTCCAACCTTTGTCACTACCCTTACTCTCACCCTGGCACCCGTGGGAAAATCTGACCTAGGAAAGCCCCTGGTTCTTCTGATGGAAAGTGCAAATTCAACACTTCATCACAATAGGAATAAGTTCACACATTTGTTACTTATAGACCCTGGACAGGGAGAGTGTAAGGAGCGTGAAGGGCAATTCTGTGTCCCTGGGTCACTCAGGGCAGGAATGTAGAATTAGGCACAAGTGGATGAGTGATAGGGGGACTAGTAGTATTCATAAGAAAAGAGGGCATGGATCCGTGAGTTCATGTACAAATGCCTGAAGAAGTCTGTTTAAAGATGAGAATAGGACAGTAGGAAGCCCAGTCTCCTAGCCAGAGAGATGCCCCTGAGTTCTTATCTCTGGCCACCAGCTGGAGCCATTTGGGTGTGGTGTGTTCTTCTAATGCTTAGGCAGCGATTTGAGCTGTCATTCCCAATGCAGTAACAAGCCCTGTCCTTCTTGAGTTTAGGAAATGTTCAATCAGAACCCTCAAATGGAAAACTTACTGCTGCTACTGTTTTAAATTAAGTTACCTGCTGATGGTGTTCATGATTTGAGTATGTTTACAAGTACTGAAATTTGCAACAAAAACACTAATTAATAGAGCATATATAAACAAATTATGGCAATAAAATAATTCTCATCTTTTTTGCCCCCAAAACAAGTAATAAGAGAAAAAAGTTTTAAATCATAAAATATTAAAAGAGATCAAATAAGTCTCAATGGATTTATTTAAAAAAACAAAATCAAATGTGGCACAGTGGCTTATGCCTGTAACCCTTGGGAAGCTAAGGCAGGAGGATTGCAAGTTTGAGTCTAGCCTGGGCAACTTATTTATTTTATTTTTCAAAATTAAAAAGTAAAAAGGACTGAAGATGAGGCTCAGTGGCAGAGCATTCCTGGGCTCAATCCCCAGTATTCGGAAAAACAAAACAATAACAACAAAAATATCTAATCATGCTGTTATAGTGGGAAAAAAATGAATAAAGAAAGTGTAGTCATCTGGTCAGCACCAGAGAGGTGCCAAAGTTCAAGGCAGGTCTACTGGAGACAGAGTCCAGTCACACCAACACAGAGACATAACTCCTGTACTCTGTTCATTGCACCTTTGAATAAGTTTGGGTGCCTGAAAATTAGTTTCCTAATCTATCCACAATGGGATTGAGAACAAATTGGCTTATTTTTGAGTAAAAATGAAGCCATATTTTTTTTAAAAGAATACTAGTACAGGTTAAATGTATTTTAAAATGTTTTGCAGATTTGTCTGTTCTTAAAACTAGAGAATTTACTTCTTAAAATAACGTATTCCCATGTAACTCCTTCATACTTTTCCTTCTAGATTAAGGAATTCAGGTGATCTCTGATTCAGCAGATGAAATCTTGAAGTATCTCAAGATGCAAACAAAGAGAAATTGTCAAATTGAGTTCACACCAAGTGGATTGAGTATCTAAGATTATTTTAAAAAAATGTATAGAGCTTTTAGATGAGCATTTGGTGTGAAACAGCCTTCTGATGTGTAAGATAAATGGTGATTCTTTTCTAACCAGAGACTAAGGTGTACCAGTCATTTCTACATCCCTGAATTACAATAAAACATGGGCCCCAATTAATCTTTGTTATACATTAAGCACAAAAACAAATGTACAGAAATAACAATGAGGCTAGCTTTATCTATTATGCACAACTATTTAACACTGTCAGCACTTTTTATTACAGTAGCTACTGAGCAAGCTTAATTATCAAAGGGGTTGAGAAGGCCAATTATATCAGACTATTTGGCTTTGCTTGGATCCTTTTCCTGGAATCACATAAGTTTTGTTAATATTAGTGGGTTCTTACTTAGTAAGGCTACTTTGGGCAAAATTATATAGGCTGTGGTTTTATGCAATCTATTGGCATTTAATATGTGTATCTCCATAGTCAGTCTGTATAGGATAGAATTATTTTGACCACATATGGGAACTAAGTTAAATATATTATTTAAGTTCCTAGTCTGAAAAAGCACCATCCTTTACACTTCCTTTACTTTTTCTCCCCTTAGTGTGCTGATTATTTTCGAAGATTATATTAAAACATAGCACTTTATAGTATAGTACTTCTCCCTTCCCAACCATGGAAGAACCAGTGGAGACCTGTCCAGCTTGAGAACTTCACCATAACAGGGTTTTAAGTTGCATGACAAATGTAAATGCAAGCACAGTAACTATCTGTTCTGTGTGAGTGTTGTGACACCACACCCCTTTATCCCTGCCCCTCAGAGTTTCTCAGTCATTCCACCTCCACTCCCCACACTGTGCCACCAAAGGGAGGTTGACTTGGCTCTTCCTAAGACCTCAGAAAGAGGTAAGGTTGACTCCACTTTACTTCAGAAGACAAGGTTTGTAAATAAGAAATATTATAGCTAAGTTTCTTGAGCAGAACAAAGTTATCGCTTGAATCATCAGCTCTTCACTATCTAAATCATAAATGTATGTTAATATGGTTATGGACATTTTTTTCTCCAGAGGGAGAAAAACTACCTCTGAAGAAAATTTGTTTGTATGCACAGGCTGAACTCTGCTTCACCTAATTTATTCCAATTTCTACCATTAGATCAATACAAACTAAACTCTAAGAAGCAGTCACACACGAAGGTGTTCATCATGAATATATTCATTTGTGAAAACAAAAGTACACTAAGACTCACCAAACCTTACTTCTCAGGCCACATCTTCTACAGCAGTATTCTTATCTACAACTGATTCTGCCAATCATTGCAACATCTGCAGACATTTTTGGTCATTGCAAGTCAAAATAGAGGAGGAGGAGAATGTGCTACTGACATCTGGTGCTAAACATCTTCCAATGCACAGGGTAGTCTCTCCCAACAAAGAATTGTTTAGGCCAAAATGAAAATAGTGCTGAGCATGAGAAACCCAGCTCTATAACTGATATGACAGAAATCAAAACCATGAAAAGTCAGCATGATGTTTGGGAGCTTGTTAGTAATAAAGCCAAACTAATTCTCTGTGGCTGTGAGTGTTGGACATAACACTAAGAACATCAATGTTTCAAACTGTGCTTAATAAAGTGATGCAGCAGGATCCAACAGATGGGTTTTACTCTTAGGTCAGTCCACCAGTTACAGAATTAGAGGAGTTACCCCACTGCTCTGCTGGCAGAGCAAGGGTTTGGTTGAAGTAAAGGAAGACAAAATCATGGCCAGTTCACAAAATCATAATGCCACATGACACCTGTGCTAAGAAAGTTAGGAAACTATGGTGTCAACTCAGGTCTTTGAGGGAAGAAGTATTAGATGGGTGGTCAGTAGGCTAGGATTAATGCCAAAAGGCTTGATCAGCAGCAGGGATGGTTGCAAAAACAAAGATGAGTCTTGACTGCACAGTGGGAATGAAGGATGTCAGAGAGAGGTGGAGGAGGTCACAAGCAGAGGAGGTGGATCCACCTGGCTCCAGGCCCAACCTTGAGCCTAGCGGTGTGATTCTGGGCAAGTTTCAATCCTTGTCTGTAAAATGAAGAGCTGACCTGAACTCTATGATTCCACCCAGCTCCATTATTCTCATTCAATATTTTCCTCACCTCCTGTTCTGGTACACAAACTGACCTGAACTCTATGATTCCACCCAGCTCCATTATTCTCATTCAATATTTTCCTCACCTCCTATTCTGGTACACAAACAACTGTACCAGGATGCCAGTAAGTACTTTTTTTTATTATTATTAATTTGCAATAGTATGAAGTAAAGAAAATAAAGAACAAAAAGGACACATTCAGGTTTGCAAACTCAGGAAAATTTTTAATTGGATAATTACTCATTCAACAAACATTTACTGAGCATCTTTTCTGAGTAAGGTACACAAAGCACTGTATTTTTGTTATTTAAAATCTGTTTTAAACAAACCTGAGAAGCTCTTTAAAGTTTATTTCCTAGAATTTACACTGAGTTCCACCAATGGTGTTCCTTGCACATTCCACATAGGACAGATGGGTCTCTGTTAGCTAATATCCTTCCAGGTGGTGCTGACACAGCACAGATTTGAATGCTCCTCTCTGTGGAAAGTAGCAATGTAACTCTATACTTACCCTGCTGACAACCTGCCACTACAACTTTCTTCACAGTGCTGGTTTTTCAGAGATCTAAAGTCAGCCCTTCTTTTAGATAATATAATGTAAACAAGTAAACTAAAAACTTTAGTGCAGTATTGCCATTCTGCAGCCCTGGTTCCTGTCTTTGTAATCCATGCCCACAGAGCTGACTGCTGGCCTTCAGTGTGCTCTGCCTAGGAGCTGTCTGTCTGTTGGTGGGGGTGGATGGATGCCTCAGTTCCAACAGTTACATCTTCAAAAAGGCCACCTGGAAAAGGAAGAGAAACCCCACAATTAATTGCTGATAGAACATGATGAAATGGCTGCATGCATGTCAAAACAGAATTAGACTAGTCAATAAGGATGCATACTGATCTCAAAAGAAAAATGACTCAGTCGAGCTAGACATTGCATTTTATAGCAAGAACCAATTAGTCTTTTTTTTAATGAACCATACAGTAATTAAGAATGATTCACACACACTTTAAATGAAAAAAAATATAAAGTTTTAATTGACACTAAAGTTATATTGCCATGAAATAATCCAGTTCTCTTTCCCATTGGTTCAAACTACTGTTTTGGACCTTCCATAAGCCAAATTCTGAGTCTCAAAGATTCCTAGGCAATTCTAGATCCTCATCACTGTTGCTAATTACATCAGCCTCTTCTCGAGTCATGCTGATACTTTTAATCATATACATTTATATTTATTGTGTTTGTCAGTAGCAATTCATCTTAAAACTTAAGAGTTCAAAAGAAAATTTAATTCATACAGGCTTATGTGCAAAATATTTTCAAACTATGAATGAGTCCCAGGTCAAATGCATCAAATTTCCCAATAGTTTTAATAACACAGAAACAAACATTGATGAAGTCAATCATAAATGTTTAAAAAGTTCTAGTTGCAAGGTGACAATAAGTTGGGAATAGTGCTAATATCGGGTACTGTCAAATGTAGAGATAACAATGGGAAGGCATGGGAGGCTTGGAAAGCTTGCAGTTGGCCATTTTGCAGGGTGGGGAAGGGTGAGAAACAGAAGTAAAAACATTCCATTCTTGGAGAAATATGGGACATCTATCCACAGCATCAGGAAAGTGAAAATCGGTTCCTAAGTCCCCAGTGCAGTAAAAGAAGGCATGTATTTAATGATCCATGTTAAGGGGGAAGGAAAAAGGAAGAGTCATGCAGGGCAGAAGGCATCTGCTTTATGTTGAGTAATTCAGAAGGATGTTACTATTCATACAGTGCTGGTAACAAAGGCACCTGCTGAGTTTCCACATCAACTTCCTGCTGAGTTTCTATATCAAGTTTTGCAATGAGCACACCAAAGTTGAAGGAACAAGCAAAGAAAAAGGTTAAGATTCCTAAGTAAAATGTAAACACAGACAATCAATACAAACCTCAGGGGCTTATTGTGAAGATCGAATGAGATAGTAGTTACGAAAATCCATGTGTTTCTTTCTCCCATCTTGGCTGATAACAGATATTAGAAGTCCACAAATATGCCAGATGGCTAAGGGCTGTTCAAAACAGACCAGCGTGGCCCATTAGGGAATGAGTATAGAATTAAACTAGAAGGGAGACCAGAGGTCTTTGAGTCGGACTTTGGGCCCTTTGCAGATGGCATCCTTGGCAGGTGATATTCTGTTTACCGGGACAGGAAGCTAGCCAACTTACAAAGGAGACAATGCCTCTGCTTATATTTGGAAACAGGAAGATGATGGATGAAAATCAGTTGTTATCTCTTTTTTAATTCTGCAAATTGCTATGTCATACAAGTATTCTAAACAGGAACTACTCAACATAATGATAACACTAAAAAATATCATTATGAAACTGGTTAAGAACTTTAGCTCTAGAATCATACAGACCAGTTTTTCTCAACTTAGGGTGATTCTGCCCACCAGGGAATATTTGGAAGTGTCTGGAGACACCCTTGGCTGTGAACAACTGGAAGGAGGTGACTGCTGATAACTAGTGGGAGAGGCAAATACGCCACTAAACATCCTCAAATGCACAAAACAGTCCCCACAACAAAGAAATATCAGCCCCAAGATGTCAGTAGTGCCAAAGTTGAGTAAGTGTAATTGCAGTAGTTTCTTTTGGAACCAGATCTCTCATTTATTAGCCATATGATCTTTATTACACTTGTTAGCTTTTCTCAACCTTTCCCTACCTGTGAAATGGGAATTACAACAGGACCTACCTGAAACTTGTGAAAAAACACTTCTCAGTACACTAAGCTTATTTTGACTCCTTTTGTCCTTAGCACAGCCCTAGACTTAGGTAAAAGAAGGCTTTTGAAACTTTCATTACAAATGAGGAAGCAGAAGTTTATAAATAAAATGCCTTGTACAGGCTACCAAAACTTACCATTGTTAAGTGGCAATGATGAGTTTAAAAGAAAATTTTGATTCTAAATTCATGCTTTTGCCACAGTAACTTTGTAGGTGAATGTGACAAAACTAGAGGCAAAGGGACTTTGAATGTTCAATATGGCCTCAAATATCAAAAGTTTGCTTTTCTTTGCCATGCCTGGGACTCTGAACTCAACTACAGGAGAGGCTGAGCTGATTAAGCAATGTAAAATGGAACTCCCCACCAAAAAAGAAAAACTTGAACATCTGACCTAATGTTTTCATATCATCTCTAGTTTTTATAGTTTAGCCTACCAAATATATGATGCTTTTTTCAGGTCTTAAAAACAAGAAACTGCAATCATCCTTGGGAAAAGGTACTGTACAATGCATTCTAGATTCTTTTTACTTAAAACACTGTGAGTTAACATTTCAGATGCTGATTTTGTGTTCCTTAGCTTTTATCCATGACAGGAAAAATTGCTTCCCCTAACTACCATTTATTTTAAGAGGGGATAATTTTATTTTGTTCTGTTACACTGAGAAAAATCTCTGTATTTCATCTTTTAATTTTGTTCCCCAAAGTAAAACTTTAAAGCCTTCAGACTCTATGAATAAAGCTGTAGTTTCAGGCTCTGTTGGTGTAATATTTCTGGAATATAATAATAAAATATAAATAATTACTAAAGACAATGGAAGATGGGACTCTCTCCTATGGCTGTAAGCTGTGACTCTTTGAGTTCTATCCACTTGAAGAAGGACACTTGGAATGGAAAGAGGGAATCAAGATGTCTACAAATAATGTCCCTGCTTTGACTTATCATCTAAAAACAATCTTCTTAAATCAACAAACAGCTGGACTGACACAATTGCTGACCAAATGTTATTTATAATGCTTTAATACATATGTGTAACATGTTAATGACTTTTAATTCTTTAATCTTAGTTAACAAAGTGATATTGTTAACTTCTTATTCTGCAATAGAAATTTGGAATTTCAATCAATTAAAAGATATGACATTAAGGCAGATGGTACAGGATAAAATTATCATTTTTTAAACCTATGTAATGCTTTGAAGTATGCTAAACACGACAGAAAAAATACTGGAAATGTCCCCAATAAAGCACATTGTTAACTTTAATGCATACTTTTATTTTTCTTTTGCAGTACTGGGTACCGAAACTAAAGGCATCAGGCATGCTAGGTAAGTATTCTACCATTGAACTTCATTCCCAACCTTACTTTTCATTTTAATTTGTGTTTTTTCCTAGATAAAGCTCATGTTCTAAGTTGTGTTCTGAAATGGACTGCCTTCATTGCATGGAAAAGGAGAGTTTACATTCTATGCTTTATATGGTAAAATATACATTTTATTGTAAAATCCAGTTTTTAGGATACAAGCATCATTCACAAAATAAAATATATAATATAAATGTAAATACAAAAATAATAAAATACCCGACTTTATAGCATTTATCAAATATATTTTGACCCTTAAAATAATATTGAAACTAAGTAGTTTTTACTAAGTCAGTAATTCAGCATTGAGCAGGCCAGTGTTGATTGTACCAGCATAAGTATTCCTCTCTCAGAGTGTGCAGGCTGGCTTCACTCATCAGTGGTTAGGTACCTTCCATGTCCCAGTTAGGGACCACACTGAGGAGAAGAGTCTCCTTCCTGATGCTAACATAGGAACAGGGGAGCTGGTCAAGTAATGAGATGATTCTAGTTAGGTGGGATAAATTTGAGATGGATGCCTATCAGCTGCCAGGAGAAGGAAACATCTTGAGTTATGAAAGGAAGAGAGACTTCTGAGGCAGTATCCTGAAGGAGGAAATTATTATTTTAATTATGAATTCTGTTGGGGGGAAAAAAGCACAATAAAACCTGGCATGGAGCAGAGCTTGGCACATACTTATTCCCATGGAAAGAAAATGGCTTGATAAAGGAATCACAGGCAAACAGGAAGGACAGAACAAAAGACCAAAAATGTGACAAGCAGCCCAATGAGGAATAAGACCCAGTCCCTTTAAACTGGCAACAAATATATGTGTACTTAACCAGGGCCCAAAACAGTAGAATAAGAAACATAAGTGCAGCCTTCCAAACCCATAGATTCTTCCCAAGTTCTGTAAGAACTTTTAAAAAGCAAGGAAAAAAGGAGACGGAGGTTTGCGAGTGAAACCATCATTTTGAATTTTTATAAGCCATGGACACACTATGATAATGTACCTATAACTTAACAGGCCATTGATTCTCATCTACTTGGGAAACGGTTAAGCTAAGCCGAGCCATGTTTCTCAGTGGACACCCAGATTGAAAGCCAGCAGTGACACTTCCAATATGAGAAACGCTGCTAACCTTGGCAACCCATGGAGCAAACATTTATATGGCAATAGTCTTCAGGTATTACATAAAAATATACTGCCTCAAGCACAAAACGTATTTGTCAGGAAATAACTGTACTAATATATGGTGAGTGGAGAAATGCATGCTATAAAGCAGTGCTCCTTCAACAAATAAACTATGATATTATCACCCATAAATTTAAAAGGTGCTTTTGTTGTTTTTTGGGGGTGCCAGGGATTGAATTCAGGGGCACTTGACCACTGAGCCCCATCTCCTTCAAAGCTCCTTCTCTTCCTCCTTTCTGTGGATTATCGAAGTGCAAACTTGGCAAATGAGAACAGTGGTTCCACTGTAGCTCTGGATTAGAAAGGTGTTTTGAAAATTATCACTGTGCTACCTACTGGTGACATGCCCCCTCCCCAAACAAGTTTAGTCAGAAATAGAATTCCTGGAGGTCTATAGAATCAATTTATTTGAATAGCTTCCATTTTTTGAGGAAAGGAGACTTCAGCAGCAAAACTCTTTTAATATATCATCTTTAAAGGAAGCCATGTTAAGTGTTGAAGAAACAGATATACTTAGGATATCAGCAAAATTGGAAATCCCAGGAGGGTACATGAACCTTCCTACTGGGAACAAAATAATTTTCTATAGCAGATGACTGCTTTCTGACATTTAAATAGGTTTATTTCAGTGATAATAAATTCCTAATTTAGCTATAAATATAAATTCTTTTAAAAGAGATCCAACCAAAGAAGAAACTTCATCCAGATAAAACACTTTCTGACCCATTGTATCAAGGATAAAGTAGAGAATAATTTGTGAGATTGTGGTTGAAGATCCCTCTGGTCAAAAGTGAGAAAATGCCATGAAAATATTATGCAATCAGTAATGAGATGCTAACAAGGGGCTCTGAGGTCAAGACTACCTGGGTGCACAAGTACAGAACTCTGTGAAGTAGAAAGGATGGCACCAGGTGATCCACCACACTTTTTAGGGAAAGGACTGAAGAAAGTCATAGCTACTTTTAAAACTTGCCTTGGATGATTTTATCTCATAAAACAGCTTTACTTCTGTTGTGAATATTCAACAAAGTCTTTACCGCAATTGTTAGGCTTGGAGAAATTAAGACTTACATTACCTACTATAATGTCTGTTTTAATAACTGATTATGATTGTATAAATTATAAACAAGTTAGAACATACAAAAAAACACACACAAAAAGGAAAATACAAATTTCGGAGCTTCATTGCTCAGGGATAACTACTGTTAACATTTTGGATATCTTTCTAGGTTTTTATTTTCTATGTATACCTGGACATTTCTATGTATGTAACTTTATAAAACATGGTGATGATTTTCATGTGACAATAATATTTTTTTAGAATAATTTTAATGACTTTGCTATATTTCACTATGTATCTGTATTTCTTGAGTTGGGGAGGGGCAAACGCATGATTTATTTCATCAGAAAGCAAATTTGAGGGTTTTGGGAGGGGGGGATATTAGATATTGAGACATTAGCATAGTCTAGCCTAGTGGTTCTCAACATGTTGTCTCTGGACCAGCAACATTGGCAGCACTTGGAAACTTGTTAGAACGGTGAGTTATCCTTCCTCACTCCAGACCGACTGAATCAGAAACTCTGGGAAGGGGCACAGTAAATGGTGTTTTAATAGACCCTCCAGGTAATTCTGCTGCTCCCTACAGTTTGAGAGCCATTGATGCTGAGCAAATCATCTGACTTACATGATTCAGCTAATTGGAAGAGAGTTCACAGGTCCTCTCTTTACTTCAACAAACTGAGTTGCATTCTAGACCAGTATAAACTAAAGGCACTGGTTTGGGTGTCAAAAGATCCTTTTTAAAAAAAATAAAATTAAAAAATTACATTTTTCCCTTCTAGGAGACAATAAAATTGTCAAATATGAGAGGAAGAATCAAATTAAGCCTAGACCCATTTCTTTTTTAAAAAAACATGTAATAATGGTATATACTAATAGAGTTCAGGGTAATGTTTCCATATGTGCATATGGCATTCACTGATCAAATCCCCCTTGGCCTACTCTCCCCTTTCCCAGTCCTTAGTAATCACTATTCTACTTTCAGGTGGACTTTTTTAAGCTTCCAAATATGAGAGAGAACATGTGGCACTTGTCTTTCTATGTCCAGCTTATTTTATTTAACATAATGGGCACCTAGGCAGCTTCCATACCTTAGCTATTGTGAATAGTGCCAAAATAAACACAGACCTTTGGTTATCTCTTTGTTATGCTGATTTCAATTCCTTTAGATAGATACCAGGAAGAGAGATCAAATCTACCATTTGATCATATGGTAGATCTGCTTTTAGTTTCTTAAGGAACCCCCATACTATTTTCTATAGTGGCTATACTAATTTGCATCCCTACCAATAGTGAATAAGAATTCCTTTTGCTCCACATCCCTGCCAGCATTTATTATTATTATTATTATTATTATCATTTTAGAACAGCCATTCTTACTTGGGTGAGGCGGTACCTTACTGTACTTTTGATTTGCATTTCCCTGTTAATAATATTGAACATTTTTTTTGTAAATTTGTTTTATTTGTATTTCTTCTATTGAGAAGTACCTACTCAGATCATTTGCCCATTTTTTAATTGGATTTTTTGTATTGTTAAATTTTTTGAGTTCTTTAAATATTCCAGATATTAACTCTGTCAGATGAATAGTGGGGATATATTTTCTCCTGTTCCGTAGGTTGTCCCTTTACTCTCTTGATTGCTTCCTCTGATGTGCAGCTTTTTAATTTGATATACCATATACAGTGAGTCTATTGAGTGAGTGGGTTGTATATTTTCTCTCATATGTGGAAGCTAGAAATGAAAAAGGAAAAGAAAGGCAATGGAGGAGGAATTAAGAAAACGAAGTTTTTGTATGTTGGGAGCAGGGAAAAGACAGCTTCTAATGGGCCCTGATGGGGGTTTCCTTTCTAAATCTAGTCACTCCACATGGGTCTCTTTAGCAAAATCATTTGGTTAATGCAGATGAAGGAGACTGTCACAAATTTGAATTCAAAATAAGGCTACACATGACCAAAAAGCTGGCAAAGAAACCAAATATTTTATACATTGTTGGGGGAGATATAACATGGAACAGCATTCTAAAAAACAGTTTCCTTTAAAATTTAACATGAAATTACTATATGACCCAATAATTGCAGCCTTGGAATTTGCCCCAGAAAAACAGAAACTTACATTCACATAAAAACCTGTATATGAATGTTTACGGAAACCAGAACATTTTAATAGTCAAAATCTGAAATCAATTCAGGTGAATGTTTAAGCACAATGTCAGATCCATACCATGGAATACTAATAGTCAGCAATAAAAAGCAGCAAATTGTTGATACATACCAACACTTGTAAGATTCTCTAGTGAATTATGCTGAGTTTAAAAAGTCAATCTCTAAAGGTTATATACTGTATAATTGCACTTATAGAACATTTTGAAATGACAGAATTTTACAAAGAGAGAAAAGAGTAGTGATTGCCAGGACCTAGGATGTTGGGGAAGGGAGAGAAGGTATGCTTACAGAGGGTAACAGGAGAGATCCTCATGTTGATGGAATTGTTCAATGTCTAACCTGTGATGGTGGATACACAAACGCATACATACTACATGTGACTTTACAAAATTACCTCAATAAAAATTTCAACTAAAAACAATGCTGTATTACTTGCCAAACAATCTTGTCTAGTTTACATCAATCCAGTTACTACTGGACGCAGGATTGAGATGCTCTATTCAGTCTTACATTGATGTTCCAGTCAACACACATCACCTGAGATTCTTCCAGTTTTCCTCTGTGGAATTACCTTAGTAGTATAGTAAGTTAATTCTGAACTGTGTCCTGAAGCAGGTGACTACCTGGGAATGACATTGTATTAAACAGGGTTGGGCTGACAGCCTGCCATTAAGTGCTTAGGTTACGAACAATAGCACCTGCAATTCTAGGTTGTATATGAAGCACTTACTTTAAATAATCCACTAAGCACATTTTTTGTCTTTCTTATTGTCCCCTTTTCTTTCTTTCTTTTTTTTTTTTTTTCTCTCCATGCTGGAGGTGGAACATAGGGCCTCATGCATGCTAGGCAAACACCTTACCACTGAGCCACATCCCTAGCACTTTTTTTTTTTTTTTTTTTGGATTCTAGGGATTGAAAGGAGGGATGCTGAGCCACTGCGCTACATTGCCTTGGAGTGAAAATGAGTAAAGACTTGATCATTTTCCAGAATGCTATAACAGTTTTTCTAGACACAGAATAGGCACTCAAAGTTTTTATCAGACTGAATATATTTAAACTAAGACCAATTTGAACCTTAAAGTTAATATTACCTTACAAAAGTTCTAGGGAAACAGAAACATAATATTCCAGAAATAGAAACTAAAATATTCCAACATAATTATCATTTTGGTCTATTTTTCCAAGTAGTTTAAAGATGTAATTTTTAATATTGCTTATATGTGCACATTTTATGATATTTTTACATGCCACTCAGCAAATTTTAATTCTTTATAGATGCAAAACAGTCCATCATAACTCAATCCATTATAAATTCAGATATTTCTAAGGTTTATTAAGCTCATCAATAGTATTAAAATAATTATTGTCATGTTTATAGATCTGTTTGTCCATACTTTGGAATATTCCCTTAGGAGAATCCCAGAAACAGAATTCCCAGATTGAAAGGTATGGTATGGTATGGTATGTAATTGATCCATTTATTGACAAGTGAAAATTTCAACCAAGTGAAAATTCTAGAATTAGGTCTTTTTTAGTGATAATTTAATAAGAGAACAATATCTCAATGCTTTTGTCTGAATTTATTTAATTGCCATGAGTTTAAACATCTCCCAAATGTTTAATAACTATTTTTCTTTTTTGTGAATTATATGTTCATGTCTTTTTCATTTCTGTATCAACAAAGCATTTATTTTTTTAATAGTAGTAATAGTAATAGCAGTAATTCTATAAGCTCTTAAGAAAATGTTATTTTTTTTTATGCAGTGAATAAATCGGGTGCCAGGCATGGTCTCATCTCACTAAATTCTTAGAAAATCCACTTGAATTAAATATCTAATTTAATGCCCCCAAATTATAAACGAGAAATTGAGGTTCAGAGAAGTTACATAACTTTTGTTCATGGATATAAGCTAGTAACAAGGCCAGGTTTGCAATCAAGTCTTTGTCTCTGAGCCTAGTATATATTTTTTTTTCATCATAAAAGCTCTCTTCCATCTAATTACAGTGAGAGATAATTGCTATGGTAACTTTATTTAAGGAAGGACTCTATAATATTCCAATTTTAAGCCAGATTTAATAGCTAGAATGATGCAGTCATCCTATCTTGTTGAGAAGAAAGTATATTCCTTCTTTTGGATTAATTGCAAAGAGGAGAAAGAAGAGTTAGAATGGCAAATTAAAACCCTACTTGTAAAGAGAAATCATTCTTTGATTAGAGGAAAAGCCCTGCCAGATGAGGAGAGCCAACAGGACAGATGAGAAACTGGTCTAAAACCTCAGGAAAGAATTTTTGTCTATAAGTTTAAGAGGTAATCTAAGTTATATTGGCATAGTTCAGTCAGTTCAGTAAAAAACATTATGACTTGGAATAATCAAAAACAGTTAAAAGACTAGTCAGAGAGGTACCAAATATTTAAACAGATGCTAATTTTCTTTAACCATTTAGTCTCCCAACATCCTTTTGAAAATATAATATGTAAGACATACAAATCTTCAAAAAGAAAAACATGCTAATATATTGGTTTTAAACACCAATAATTTCTTAGGTCTATTGTTTGGACTTGCTGGAAAGAAATAGGGATCATAAAATTGTAATTAACCTGTTTATTTTAAAGAAAAGCAAAAGAATGGCTTTGGAAGATTTTATAACCACAGGAAGAGCACTTGGAGGAAGATACTATGTGATATTTTACCATGAGCTTGGGCTTTTTACTTTAAGCCCCTTGGAAAGCCAAGAGCAGTTCTTGACAGAACTGTTCACCAATCTTCTCCAGATCATGAACACCTTTGGTATGGAAGTAGCAGGGCACATGTAGTAATGAGGGCCCTCAGCATTCCAAGTGGCAGGTTTACAGTCTAAGCTCAAAGAAAAGCCAGGTATATCAAGCGTACCTAGGAAGGTCCAGAAAGGTGAATCCAGTTGATATAAAAAGACTGGAGAATTGGAGGTTAAATGCATTAAACAGAGAGAAAAGACAAGAAATTAGAGCAAGAAGATAGCATTTTGTACACAGCTGAAGGGAGTGGGTGAGCAGAAAGACACAGGCTCTAGGTCCTGGGACAGATGAGATGACTCCCTCCTCAGTACCTACTAGCTGGATTCCCTCTCCCAGCCCCAGTTCCCTCCAGTTCTGTCCACCAGTGTTTACAGGGATTAGTGATAAAATACATAAATGGTCCAGCAGGCCCTGGAACAAATGAGGCCTTCCATAACTGAAAGAGCTTATAATTACTATAAACATTATTATGCCTAAATGTTTATTTTAAGTATGGTTACAGATGCATCTATTTCTCTGCTGTTCATGCATAAATTCATGTTTCTTTAGTTGATTATTTTTAAAGGAAGAAGCACAAATGGCTGATTGTGCATAAAAATATTCAAGGCTTAAGTAGGACTTTCTTTTTCTTATACAACCCTAAGTAACAATGCATCTACCAGTGACAGGTACAGAAATTACAGATATTATGTTTGAAAGAAAAAAAATGCACATCTATAATGTTTGGAAACATAGAAATGTAGGTGTCTTAGTTAGTGTAGGATATCATCTATACCTGAAAAATAATTGCATGCCCAGAGGCCACTGATGGGATTGTATAGGTTATCTATGAAGGTCTGTAATAGGAAGTACTCCCATAGATTGACATAATCCACTCCTGAGAAATTCATCTCTGAGCCTGGACATACTGACTAAGCTGTGGATCTTTAATACATGAAACTATTTGGTTAAAATTATGATAATTAGGCCCTTTGCAAATATATCCTCTTATACCATAAGATTAACTGGAAAGAAGAGTCTGGATGATTACTTATCAAATAATGAAATAATGGACATGGATGGACATAAATATGACCTGTTACAATTTAATCATTAGTATACTACAATGTTAACTGGACTTTTCTGGTTAAGGGAGCATTGAATACTTGGAAATGACAAAATCCTAACCACATTTTGCTAGGGAACCCAGCATCTTTTAAAATCAGCTAAAGGCCACAAACTGTTGGTGTCTGGTTCATTATAAGACCTGTATCTTGCCATCTTCCTCCAGAAATGCAGGCTCCATGAGTTATCTTCACTGACTGAAGCTCTTGCAGACTTCAATGGAAGTCAGAGGCGGCTTATGTAGAGCTGAAGGGGAAGCCTGGTATAGGAGAAAAAATATCTGTCTGTCTATCTATCTATCTATCTATCTATCTACCTATCTATCTATCTATCTTCCAAGACAACATGGTGAGATTACCTGGCATTATATTGTAATTTATAAAATGAGCCTCCCTCTTTCTGCTTTGTCAGGGATTGAATTAGACACTGCAGTTTCTGGGAGTGGCCCCAAACAGGCATTCCCTCCCCAACATTACTGTCTGTGAAAGCTTACTTAGCCAAAAGCCTTCTACAACCCTTCTCAACGTGGTCTGAAATTCATGATTGGAGAGTTTCAAATGTAACATTAAATGTCAAGAGGTCCTTTGCAGCAAAATGGGAAATAATGTCTTCAGGATTAGAGAAGATCAAAGAGGAGACACAGAAACTTAAGGCTTTATGTGATGAGAATAAGGATCATAACTCGTTCAACTTATTAGGCCACAAGAAAAAAATACACTACTTGGATGGGGGATCAATTTTGAAGATCACACAGTGTTTTAGAGGTCTTCAACACATCTAAGTTGCTAAGATTGTGAACATAAAGAAGTATCCCAGGGAGGCCTCTGCACCTTCAAAACTACTCCATTTGGCATAGTTTAAAGATAAAGCCTATAAACACGAGCGTAACATATTCTCTATTTTCCATGATTAGGAATTAAACATTCCTTTGAAAAAAAATGTTTTTTAATGTCCCCATATTTTCTTGGAGGTCTTCTCTTTCTGAGGCATGAGAAGTGAATGGAAAATATTGGGCCCATGTGGGGTGCCTTAGTAGAGATCTTTGGAGCACCTGGGCCTATGGTGAGATAAGTAAGGGTCATGATCTTACTTCTTTCCTCAAGAATCCTAGGTTCATAACATTAATGTGATGCTAAAAAACAAATGTAGGGAGAAAACTGTTGGGGGCAGTTCAGATCCATGGGATACTAATCTTTTCACCTTGGCAAACCTATAAACAAACAAGCCAGACACAGCTGCTGACTCAGGTCTGGTCATCCCCAGCAGCCCTCACTCTCTGGCCACACATCTGCCTTCCTTCTACAATAAACCCATGGCCCACACAATCTTCAGGACACTTCATAGAGCTTCTATTCGTTTTCAACTCATGAGAAATTTTAAATATTTCTTATTCTCTAGGAAAGACAACAGTATAACAAATCCACCTGTACATATTACCCAGAAACCATAATTACTAACCCATAGCCATTCTTGATTTATCCCCTGCCACAGGACCCTTTTGAAGCAAATCTCAGTTCTGTTATCTTGTATACAACTCAGATGTATCTACAGAAAGGGACTACTATAACAATAAAACCACAAAAACATGATGACAAATAAAAAGGGACTACTATAACAATAAAACCACAAAAACATGATGACAAATAAAACATTGATAATAATTCCTTAAGCTAATCTAATATATTAATTCATATCTACCTAGTCAGTTATCAAAATTCTAACTAGCTCGTACTTCTTTTTTTTTTTTTTTTTTTGCACCAGGGATTGAACCTAGGGGTGCTTCACCACCGAGCAACATCTCCAACCTTTTTTAATTTTAAAATTTTGAGACAGGGTCTCGCTAGGTTGCTGAGGCTGCCTTGGAACTCATGATACTCATACCTTAGTCCCCCAGCCTCTGGGATTACAGGAGAGCACCACTGTGACCTGCTAGCTTATACTTTTTTGGGGGGTAGATATGGGTACTGGGCACTGAACTCAGGGGCATTCAGCCAGTGAGCCACATCCCCAGTCATATTTTGTATTTTACTTAGAGACAGAGTCTCCCTGAGTTGCTTAGCGCCCTGCCATTGCTGAGGCTGGCTTTGAACTCACGATTCTCCTGTCTCAGCTTCACCATGCACAGCTGGCTCATACTTTTTTAACAGTGGCTCATATCAGAATCCAAACATGGTCCAAGAATTATAATTCATTCATGTCTTTCATGTGCCTTTTAAATCATAGATTCTTTTTTCTCTCCTTTTTTCTTCCTTTGTAATTTGTGTTTTAAAGAAGTCAGGCCTTTTGTTCAAACTGTATAGGTTTCCATAGACTGTAATGTGGTGACAAATTTGTTTTTAGTGTCATTAGGAATTCACAGACTTAAAAATACATTTGATGCAGTCATTCTCACTCAGATTATTGATGCTCAGATTATGCCCTCTGTCAGTGAGACCCTCTTCAATTCAAAGCCTAAGTCCTGTCAAGGACATGCTATAGATTATAAAAATTTGATGGTTGGGATTTTTTGCCCTCTGGTAGGAAAGGACTTAGCCTGATCTTGTATATTTCTTATTCCACACATGGAAAATCACCCTGTTCTTTGGACATGGAACATTGTGTCTAACACGCACACAAACCTCTCCACTGTGGGAGCCACCGTGTTCCCATTTCAAAGGGCAGTGAGAAAACATCCTGTTTCACGTGCCCTTTTCATTCTGGTCAGACACAAGACCAAACTACTCTGGGATGAATTTTTTGTTTGGTTAGCTAAGCAGGAACAGGCTAGAAAATACAATTGAAAGTACTTTGCAGGACAAATACTAAAAGAAAGTTCAAAACAATTTTTTTTTTCATTGTCATTAAAGGGAAATAGTTAAGTTCTATTACCAGAAAATAGAAATTTAAAAAAATATTTTTAGATTTAAAAAAAATGACTTTTTCTTGGATTTTATTTATTTTATCTGTTATTTTTAGTTATACATGAAAGTAGAGTATATTTTGACATATTTATACAAACGTGACTCTATCTTTTTCTAATTAGAATCCCAGTCTTGTGTATATACATGATGTGGAGATTCACTGTGGTGTGTTCATATATGTACATGAAGAAGTTCTGTCAGATTCATTCCACTGACATTCCTATTTTTATCCCCCCTCCCATCCTTCATTCCTCTTTGTCTAATCCACTGAGCATCTATTCCCTACCCTGTCTTGTTTTGTGTTAGCATCCACATATCAGAGAGAACATTTGGCCTTTGGTTTTGGGGCACTGGCTTATTTCACTTAGCATGATAGTCTCTAGTTCCTTCCATTTACCAGCAAACATCAGAAAGTCATTCTTCTGTATGGCTGAGTAATATTCTACTGTGAATATATACCACATTTTCTTTATCCACGCATCTGTTGGAGGGCAACTAGGTTGGTTCCATAGCTTAGCTATTATGAACTGAGCTGCAATAAACATTAATGTGGCTCTGTCTCTGTAGTATATTGATTTTAACTCCTTTGGATATACTGAGAAGTGGTATATCCAGGTCAAATGATGGTTCCATTCCAAGTTTTCTGAGGAATCTCCATCCTGTAAATTGGTTGCACCAATTTGCAGTCCCATCAGTGGTGTATGAGTGTACCATTGTCCCACATCCACACCAACATTTATTGTTATTTGTATTCTTGTTTGTTGCCATTCTGACCGGAGTAAGATGAAATCTCAGTGTAGTTTTAATTTGCATTTCTCTAATAGCTAGAGATGTTGAACATTTTTTCATGTATTTATTGACTGTTTCAGTTGTTTTTTTAAAAGTTAAGTAAAGGCATTCCTGTGTGGGTAAAAGAAAAATGGAAGCAGAAGGGAGAGATAAGTGCTTCCAGAAAAAGTTTCACCAATGAACTCCCTGGGCTGGAGTTATAAAGGTGACTCACTGCCTTGAGTGGGACAGGTTCCTGTTGTTAATTTGCTTGTCAAGGCTTTGGAAGGATGAGGTAGGCCTGATCACAGTGTGGAGGCTGTAGGTATTGGGAGGCTACTGCAAAGAAAATTGAAGTCATTTTGTATACTTGTCTGACTAATTAGAAGGAACATTCCAACCTCACTAAAAGAAAATACTTTCTAAACCCCACAGTATGTTCAATACAGGAAAAAACAAAATAAAAACAAAATCAAAAAAACCAAGCATGTGTTTCATAATAGTTCTATGATTTAGACCAAATTTATTCAGATGATAAAAGTTTTCTCATTCTCTTGAGTTTCCTGTGGAACTCAAACCTATTATAGGGCTGGGGTGGTGAGCCAGGACTTTTATAAATCAACCATAAAAAGATTTAAACAGACCCTTCACAAAAGAAGATAAATGAATGGCCAGAAAACACTTGGGAAGGTGCTCAATATCATCAGTTGTTAGGGAGATGCAAATGAAAACCATAATGAGATATCTAGAAGAGCAAAAAATAAAAAGGATGACACCACCAAGTGATGTCATTGATGATGATATGCAACAACTGCAACTCTCACACATAGTTGCTGGAAATATAAATCACTTGGTTACTTTTTGCAGCTTTTTAAAACCTATACTACTCTATTCTACACCCTAGCAATTCCATTCCTAGATATTTATGCAATGGAAATGAAAACATGTTCACAAAAGAGAATTTACCACAATATTCACAGCAGCTTTATTTCAAAATAGCCCCAAAGAGAAAACAACCCAAGTGTCCACTAAGGAGATTGGATTAATAAATCATAGCATATTCATACAATGGAATATTACTGTGTAACAAAAAAGAATGAACTACTGATAAATGCATCCATGGATAAAATGCAATAACAGCATGCTAAGCAAAAGATAGAGTCCAGACAGAAAAGAGACACTCTAGAACACAACTTGTACAAAGTCCAAATATAGGCAGAGTGAAACTAAGACACAGAAAATGGAGATAGTGGCTTTGAGGGAGGGAGAAATGACTAGAAAGGGCTGAAAGGAAACTTTTTGGGAAATGGATTTGATCTGCATCTACTTCTTGGATGGTGGTGACAAGGGTGTCTATCAGTGGTTTTCAACCAGGGATGATTTTTCCCTCCAGGGGACATTTGTCAATGTCTAGAGATATTTTCATTTGTCATGATTAAGGGAATGCTACTGGCCTCTAGCCACTGGAGGACAGCTCTTTGCAAAAAATAAAAAAGAAAGAATTATCAGTACTAAGATGTCAATCATGGAAGACTAAGAGATCCAGTGTTTGACAACTATCAAAAGTCATCAAACTATCAAACTGGACAATTAAGATCTGGACATTTTATTGGGTGTCAATTATTGTAGGAAAAAAAAAGGAACAAAAAGACCCAACAACTGTTCTCCTCACTCCAAAATATGGATGAAGGAACAGTCTGGAATAATATTTTCAAAAATCATTCTACATTTCAATCCTAGGGTTTCCACTGCACAATACATATATTAAATATCCGAACTGTGCTCAATAAAGGTTTATTAAGGTTTAAAAAATCCTGGGGAAAAAAAATAGGTGGGGCCTGGGAAGTCATCTCCACACTCTCCTCTCAGAACACACTCTTCCTTTAATCCCTTCTTCCACTTACTTAATTCACGCCTAGGGCTACTCCACTTAAAACTTCCCTCAGGAAATCAGTTTTGGCCTCAGGGAAATGTTAAATGACAGTGCACTAAGACAGTCTTGAGGTGAATAATCAGCGTGGGTGGAGAGGCCTGGTGCAGTCTGCAGGCGAGTCAGCCCAGGTTTCCCAGTAAGCCTAGGCCTGAGGTAGGTGAGGACTTCCAAAGGGCTCCCTGTCCCACAAGTCACAGTAACAATCCATCATGGTTCTCTGTGTATCTAAGAGAAACTTTCAGGTACCAAGTAAAGAGTCGTCCTTCAGTTAAAAAAGAATAAAAGATGAACTAGTTTAGAGTACAGGTATCATTGACTCTGATGTTTGCAGAAAACATGTGGCTCGTGATTCAGGTTACTAAAGTTAAATTTCATAAACATTTTTTTCCCTTGGGGGAATCTGCACTGTATAAGATTAGCCTTTCTGGTAGGGTTTTTTAGGCCTTCCCTAATGCTTACAATGGTACCAGAATATTTTCTTGGCTGAGCCCGGAGGCAGCCTTGAGTCAGCTTTTCCCATTACCTGTACACCTAAGCTATTTGAGAGAGAGATAGTTTGGAAATGCCTCTGGAGGAGATGCCACAGAGCTCCCTCAATATTCTGGCCTCCCCAGGCAAGAACTTTGCCCTTAACATTAACTCTTAATTTGAGCACTCACATCTACTTTCTTTCCCTTTCTGCAGGGCTGGCTGCTTTGCATTTTGGGTGGGGCAAATTAGAACTCCCAAATTAGAAATATTGCCCACAAAAACTTCTTCACTCGCCTCCTCTCAGAAGCCTTAGTTCTGTACTTGTCTCTAACCTTCACATTGATTCCCAGGATTCGAGGTCTCTGAGCAATGAAGCCCATTAGCTAAATTCTTTTGGAAACCTGACAACCTCACACTGTGCGGTTGTTCCTGTGGGCACATCTGCTGCACAGTAGGGGAATGAAATTAGATGTGATCCTTCCCCTACCTCCCAACTTTTTTTTTTTTTTGGAATGGCAGTGAGTTTCAGAAATGGTAGTTGGGAGTCGAGAAAGACACCCTTACACTTTGGTCACCATTTTCGGCAGGTCCAAATACTCCAGTTAAACACTTGAACTGTTGGTTTCGGAGAGCTACTTCTCAGAGCCAGGTTCAAGAAAAGACATAAAGTACTGGTGACTTTTAATTCCCAAACCTTGCACATGACACAGCTTCGTGGTATGTCCCAGCAGCCCTGGCCTGGCACAGACACTGAGAGGGGAACCCACATGCCTCTTCTTGCTGATACCTTGCTGATAGTTTTTCCAATGAAACCATTCTTATCCATCCCTCCCAACCAAAATCAAAACAAACAAACAAAAACCCCCAAGCAAACAAATTTGAATTAAGAAGAATAATATCTTATCTAAATCTCTAGGTTTATAGGACAGAGAGGAAAAGACTGGGAACTCTGATATTTCCAGTCCAGTACTCTAATACTTCCATCTTATTTGGCAAAACATCCTGGTCAAAAAATGAGCTGATCTTTAAAACTCTGCATAGAGCTTTGCTATGAACTGCTTCGGAAGCCTCAAAGTCGAGTACAAGGGAAAGTCATCCTCACTGGTTTTCCTAGTTTGGCAAAGAGATGGGTTCTGGGGATCCTGTGGCAATTTTCTGTTTTTTACAAAAGTTACTTGTTGGGGGTAACATTGCATGATTCTAAAAATTAGAATTAGGCAATAAGTTTACATGGTGAAAACATAAACTTGAAGATGACCTCAATCAGGGTGTGAGTTAAATTGTGGGAAATTAGACAGGTGGTGACATGGACAGTGTGAATGTCGCTTCAGTGTTATTCTGAACACCGAGGCACGGTTTAGATCTTAACAATCACCTCAACTCACCAATTTTTCAAGAGATTGCTTTGCACGCATATTGTGTCACCCTAGTCTAACAACTCAAAAGACCTAATCCCACAAGATCACCTATAATTAGAGAGCGATGATGCGGTTTTAGAAGACAAATATAGACACCACAGAGGCGATGCATCAGCAGTCTGAAAATAATTAATGCTTATCCTCGAGAGGCCACCTATCCCAAGACACTTGGGAACATTTCACTACAGCCGGAATGTCATAGAAGGATGGCAAAATCATTTTTCTTATCTGCAGAAATAGGTCATAGCAAGAACATTTCAGAAAAAAAAAAAAAAAAAACAGAGTGGACATGAATGGGTATAGTGGCAGTCTTTTCGTTTATTACTTCAATGCAAAACTTGATCATCAGTTCGTTCTGTACTATCTAATCATCCTCCTACATGGTCAAAGACAAGAATTGAGAGTTTGGGGACACAACAAAATCCCATTATCTAAATACAGCTTCTAAATTGAATAAATAGAGCTCTCATATTTGAGACAGCAAATTGTTTCTGTTGTTCTGTTTCTAATGACATGAAAATAAAACCCACGATTACAAATTAGAACACTTACTAGGAGTCTGAGCTAGCCCAGGTGTAGTCATGGAAGCTAAAGATTGGCTAAAGGTTTCTGACAGCACTATTTTAACTCAGTATATGACCCACACGTGGTGCAGCATTTTATTTCTGTCCACACATCTGTTTAAATACGACGGACAGACACTGCACTAACAGTCATAGGCAGCTCATAGTGCTGCCACCTTTTAAATAACAAATGGTCTTCCCCAATGAGGATGAGGGTTTAGAAAAAAGAGGTGTCTAGTACTGGGAAGAGAGACCATGGATGACACTTACACTGATAATTTTTTAATCTCAGAAAAGGTCCTCAGAGGTGCTGAAATCACCCTGCTTCAAGCTTTCTTCTTCATTGATCAGAAAGGCTGAACATTTTCAATGCTAGCAGCTTCTCCAATTAATGTTGTGCCTCCCTGGAACCAGGCACTTAGATTTAGAAACTGATTGACGCTGGACTTTCTTCCAGAGAACAGGAAAAAAAAATGTCTCCAAGAAACTAGGCTTGTCTCCTAACAATGAGTTTTTATTGACCTACATTCTCAAGAACTTTGCTCTGAAGTTTGGTAAGAGCTAGAGTTGATTCTTTGGCTTCAACTAAGAGTAACTTCTTTGGGCTCAGTCCTTCCTTCCTTCCCACCAAATGTACTAAAAAGATTTCCTCTGTGCTTTTTCTCCTTGCTTTTTTCTTGCTAAAAGCAATTCTATTTCATTTTTCACAGAATATGATTTTCCATGTTCACTTTATCATTTTTACTCTTTGTAGTGTCATTAATGACCTTCGAGCTTAGTCAGTTATTCTATGCTTTTTCCTTCTACATTCATTTTTTTTCTTCCCCATTTGAACACTGAAGGACAATGGCACAATGAGTAAACTGTAAAATTGTGTCACAGTTTGTGTCACAGTTTCCCTAGGGAAAATCTTCTTCCTTGAGCTATTAAATTGGAATTTTTTTTTTAACATCAAGGCTTTGACACAGAACAGGTACAGTCATTACAATGTAAAATTAGTCCTTTCCCCAACATAAGTGGTGTAATAAATACTCTACTTGTAAATGCACAAAGTGATTTAGGAAATGGCATATAAAAATCCTATCACGAGCTTCAAAGAATTATGTGTAAAGTTATATGATATTTTGTTCCTAGCACGTAGATAGTAAAGTCATACCAATGTGGAAGAGTGTAGTTTTGCTTCCTTTGCTATAGTTTGTATTCACTATTGCAAAATCCATTTGTTCAAACATTGTAGAACAAGCTGACTTTCATTTGTGGATGCATCCAAATAATTCGTGGATGCATCCTTTATTCAATGTATTCATTGGGTTCCACCAATGTGCCAGGCAGAGTGATGAATTAAAAGCAAATCACAATAAAACACAAACAACACCCCTTTTCTGTTATTCATGAGAAACATGTCAGTGATTGTTTTCTATTCTAGGCATGCCACTAACTTCAGAAATTATCTCATAAATTGTATTTACCTGCAGAAAATAAAGAGCAACAGTAATAGCAAACCCACCCGCAGGCTGACTCACAAAGGCAGTGTCCTGCAAAACCTAGACCTATTTCCCTAGCTATTAACTGCCAGCCCAGCGGATATATACTACAGTGGGGTACATGCAACAGCTTTAGAATCAAATAACCTGTGCTTGGATTCTTGCTCTGTGGTTTGCTGTCTATATGTATTTGATTTGGTCTCTCTGAGCCTGTTTCCTCATATGGATAACAGAAGGAGTTGTGTAAGTCCCCAAAGACAGTTACAATGATTAAATGAGGTAAAAGGCAAAGCTTCTATTACCATGCCTGTTGCAAAGTCACCTGTGCAATAAATTATCATTTTAGCATCATCATCCTCATGGTTGAAGTTCACAGCCTGAGGGACATGATTGCTTAAGACAAGGAATTCTTTTTTCTCAACAGGGGAGACAACAAGGTTCACTGTACAGAGTGAGGCTAAGGAAAACTAGGTTGGAAAGTTTGTACATCACATGTATTAGCCCTGCCCCTCTTCTCTCTTGAGTTGTGCTCCTCCTTTATTCACAAAAGTACCCACTTATGCTCACGTCCATAAATGCCCTTTATGATAGCACCCATTTACTGTCCTATCATCATGGTCTTTTTCTCTACCTAGTTCAACCTTATTTAGATATAACTAATTCAAGGAATTAGTTAACCATTTTAAATTAGGCAAGAAAATAAAAAAATCATTATTATTATTATTATTTTGCATGGGGATGGAGTGATGGAAATAAGAGGAAGAGAACAGGAATAAGTGAATTGAAAAATCAAAAAGGACTTAATGATTTGAACTCAGCAACAGAAGTTGTCTATACATAGATACATGTCAACACTGCCCTACTTATTAATCACAACACCCATATTTAGCCCAAGTGAACAGAAAGACCATTTACTGAAAGCTAAAAATGAACAAATAAATCTAAGCAGCATATGCTTGGATGTGGAAAGGACTATTGATTTCATGTGTCCCCTTCAATTTGGCTCCCAGAATCACACAACGCTGGAGCTGAACATAGGAAACGGGAGTTCAGAGATGAGAAAGCAAGCCCAAAGAAGTCTAAAATGAATGCAGAGCTAAAACTGCAATCTAGGTTTCTTACTGGTTCATTCCAAAATAGATATAAAATGATGAGGACGAAGTGTACATAGGTCACTGATGTCACTGTATTTTGTTTTCATTTGTGGTTGGTGTTGTTTTGTTTAGTGTGAAAAGATGTAATGTGATTTTTACAAAGGACTTTGAACTGTCATGAAATGCATTTGGAAAAATAAGAGACCTAGAGGAGCCAAAGCTATCCTCAGTAAGAAAAGTGAAGCAGGATGCATCATAAAACCAGAACCTTAATTATATTACAGAGCTATACTAACAAAAATGGCATGGTATTGGCATCAAAACAGACATAAAGATCAATGGTACAGAATAGAAGACACAGAGACAAACCTATATAAATACAGTTATCTCATAATAGACAAAGGTGCCATAAACAAACATTGGAGAAAAGATAGCCTTTTCAACAAATGGTGCTGGGAAAACTGGAAATCCATGTGTAACAAAATGAAATTAGACTCCTATCTCTCATCCTGCACAAAACTGAACTCAAAGTGGATCAAGAACTAGGTATTAGACCACAGACCCTGCATCTACTAGAAGAAAAAGCAGGTCCAAATCTCTATCATGTCAGTTTAGAAACCTCAACAAGACTCCTGGTAAAATCAAGGATCAATAAATGGGATGGCATCAAACTAAAGAGCTTCTTCACAGCAAAGAAACAATCAAGAACATAAAAAGAGAGCTTACAGAACATGAGAAAATCTTTGCTACCTGCACCTCACCTCAGATAGAACACTAATCTCCAATATATAAAGAACTCAAAAAATGTAACACACCAAAACAAAACAAACAAAAAAATAACCCAGTCAATAAAAGGAACTGAACAGACACTTTACAGAAGAAGAAATACAGCCAACAAATATACAAAAAAATGTTCAACATCAGTAGCAATTAGAGAAAAGATGCAAATAAAAACTATACTGAGATTTCATCTCACTCCAGTCAGAATAGCAATTATCAAGGATACAAGTAATAATAAATGTTGGTGAGGATGTGGGAAAAAAAGGAACACTCATACATTGCTGGTCGAACTGCAAATTGGAAAGCAGTATGGAAAATGAATGCAGAGCTAAAACTGGAATCTAGGTTTCTTACTGGTTCATTCCAAAACAGATTGAAAAATGATGAGGATGCAGTGTACATAGGTCCTGAAAAAACTTGGAATGGAACCACCATTTGACCCCAGTTATTCCACTTCTCGGTATATACCAAAAGGACTTAAAATCATCATACTATAATGACATGGCCACATCAATGTTTATAGCAGCTCAATTCACAATAGCTAAGCTATAGAACCAGCCTTGGTACTCTTCAACAGGTGAATGGATAAAGAAAATGTGCTATGTATACACAAAGGAATATTACTCAGCCATAAAGGAAAATGAGATTATGGCATTTGTTGGTAAATGGATGGAACTGGAGACCATCATGCTAAGTGAAATAAGCCAGTCCCAAAAAACCAAAGGCAGAATGCTCTCTCTGATACGCAGATGCTGACTCAAAATACACGGATGGGAGGGAGGAGTGGAGTTTCACGTGTTTGGAGAGAGGGGAAAGAGGAGAAGGGACGGGGATGAGAATGGGAAAGACAGTACAATGAATAGGACATAACTTTCCTATGTTCATATATGAATACACAACCAGTGTAACTCCACATCCTGTACAACCACAAGAAGGGGAAGCTTTACTCCATGTATGTATGATATGTCAACATACATTTCTACTGGCATGTATAACTAAAAAGAACAAACAAACAATAAATCAAAGGGGCTTTGATCTGAGGGATTTAGTTTACAGGCCTGGTGGTGGTAGGATGGTGGTGCAGTGGTCTGAGAATGCCCTGAAACAAAATGCAAAATTTTGTGTGGATGTACATTTTTTCTAAGAATAGGGTACAAAGTTTTATGAGATTCTCAAAGGTGTCAGTGGGCAAAGAAGGGAGAAGCCAGAACAATTAGACTGGTGGCTTCCAAGATGCTGAAAGTAGGGATGCATCCAGTGCAGACAGGGAAGGATGCTGAGAATAGCATGGGGAGTGGACCACAGTGGCATCTACACTCTAAGCAGAGCAACTTCACTTTCTACCCATTTTCTAATTTAGCAATCTGCTTAATCTTCTGGAGGAACATTTTTTTGCTACTGGGAGTGGGGCAACTGGAAACTACTGTTAGACCATATCCTATGAAATCCTAGCAAAGGTGTGACCTTTCTTGTTTTCTTGGGTTTTGTTTTATTTTGTTTGTTTTGGTACTGGGGATTGAACCCAGGGATATTTAACCACTAAGTGACATTCCTAGCCCTTTCTATTTTTTATTGAGACAGGTTCTTACTAAGTTGCCCAGGCTGGCTTCAAACTTGTGATCCTCCTGCCTCAGTCTCCTAAATTGCTGAGATTACGGGTGTGCGCCACCATACCCAGCCTCTGTCTGTTTTTTGTTTGTTTGGATTTGGTTTTGGTACTGGGGATTAAACTCAGGGGCACTCAACCACTGAGCCACATCCCCAGCCCTATTTTGTATTTTATTTAGAGACAAGGTCTTACTGAGTTGCTTATCACCTTACTAAGTTGCTGAGGCTGGCTTTGAACTCGCAATCCTTCTGCCTCAACCTCCGGAGCCGCTGGGATTACAGGCATGCACCACCATGGCTGGCCTCTGTTTTTTAAACAAATAATTGACAGCATTCTGAAGAAAGCACCTTCTTTTGACTGTATTTATGGCTGTTCTGTTATTTTCCTGATTCACAATCAAGATGCTACCTCTTGTTTCCCAGCATCATTATGAATGCCTGTGGTGGCAATAAAATGAGAACTAGGAATTAAAGCAATTAGAAAAAAGAACTGCATCTATGCTTTCTCATCCTGAGAGGACACCGGAAATGGCTTTTTCCCCCCTCCATTTCTTTGGCTCCTCACTGGATGATTCATGTCCCAAAGGCTTAGGTGCTACTATAGTTATACCAGAAACCCTGAGTGGATTGTCCATTGTTTTCTTTCTTTCTTTCTTTCTTTCTTTTTTTTTTTTATAACCTGTGAAATGCTTTCCTTTCTATTTCTTTTTCAGACAATAAAGAGTTGAGGGCATAATTTTAGGAGCAAGAAGTTTTAAGTTTTATAGAATGTTCAATAACTTGGGGTGGGGAAAAATGAAAAGTAGCAAAAAGCAATAAAGCTTAGAAAGCAATATATTGGGTCATTTTCACCCAAAATTAGAGCTTCATGCCCCTAAGACACAAGCCTAAATAATGTTGTTTGTGTTGCATTAACCTTAAACTATAATATGGCAAAAGTAGATTACAAGAGATCACAGAAAATAGTTATAACATTAGCAGCAGCTAGCAGAAGTATCTGGCAAGCAATCACTCTTACAGATTCAGTTATAGCATCAGGATCCCAGTCTGGGCTTCTGTGAGTTTAGACACAATTTGAGAATAAACACAGGATTTTACAAATAAGTAACCATACTGCAAAATGACCAGCCTGCAACCATTTTATATCTGAGGTTTGATGTTTCCCTTCTGCTCTTGCCCCCTCACTGAAAGTGTTCCTGAAGGACGGCAGAGCCCTGGGGTGGGAGGGTAGTGAGAGGTCAGCAGGTTCAGCTCTTCCCCTCTCACTGTCTACCAGTCCAGTGATTTCACCTCACCAATATGTGCCTTTGCAATTATAAATCTTAAAGATATTGTCTCATTGAATAGCTGGGCCTATACTCAGAAATTTTGGGGTGTCATTAACAAGTTATTTGTCTATAATGATATTCTTTAACTGTATCATTCAATATTTATTATATTTGTATTTTCTCCTTCTACCCACCACACAGGATTAATCCATTCCCATATATATACATACATATATGTGTGTGTGTGTGTGTGTGTGTGTGTGTGTGTATATATATATATATATATATATATATATAATGCAACTCAATATTCCAATCATTAGAACTAAATAAAATACCAAGATAATCTTATAAAAGTATAAGATGATGATCTTCTTTTTGAAGAATTATGATCTCACTGAAAACTGTGGATAGATATTTGAGTGTCCCTCAGTCACATTATGGGATGGCAGGTGGAACAGGGATTGGTGAGAGCACAGCTGTTGATCTTATTGTCTTTTTTGGTGTGGTTTATAATATCTAGTATAACATGGCTTTTCAACCAGAGCCCAAGAGAGCACTGGGCTGGGAGATAGGGACCTGGTTTCTAATAGCAACAGAAGTAGGTGGTTATAATTAGAAGTAGAAGGAATAGTCATTGGAATTAAAGTCTCAAATACTTTAGCATTTATCATATTCCAAGGGACTTCCCATATATTTATTGACTTTATTATTTCAATACCCATAAGGTAAGTATTATTATTATTATTATTATTATTATTATTCAAAGGAGACATGTTTTCCTTGAGGTCTGATGGCCAGTGGGTGAAGGGGTTGAGATTTCACACTACACTTGTCTGATTCTAAAATCCATACTATGATTCTGCCTCCTGAATTCTGTCATTTCTGAGATTCTGTAGATCTATGTTAATAATCTAATATAATGTCTTTTTCAATTATGAAACACAGCAAAGCTCATTAAGGTATTTAGAAATTTCCAAAGAAATCTATTGACACATAGATATATAATAATTTTTTGCTTTTCACATTAATATATCTTAACTGCTATTACTGTAGTAGTCATAAGATAGCAACATGGGAGGTCACACAGTATACTTTTAATTTAGTTTCAAGAAGTTCCCAATGGACATTGGTCCATTCAGAATATATTTATAATTGATAAATTATTCAGCTGAATTATTATTATTATTCTTATTTTTATTCTGATGAATGGACTATTGAGTTGAACTTGAAATATGTAAATATTGAAATGGTTAAAATCTGTGTTGGTGGGCAGAAGATACAAATCTGATAAAAATTTAATGGTACAGTTACAAGAAATCATTTTAGACAAATATAAATAAAACCTACATGTAAGTATTACTTACATAGGAAAAACAAACACAAATGGGACCTACCACCAGTGTAAGGATAGTGCACTTCCCAGGTACCACCTGCCACTTAAACAAAGGCAGTTGAAGGCATATTCACTTCTGGATGTTAATCAACCAGAAAGAGTTGTATGTAACACCTGTGCATACTCAGCTGGACCCCTGATGCCAACTTTATTTAGTCTTAGATTACAGTCAGCCTTCTATATCTGTGGGCTGCACATCTGTAAATTCAAGCAACTGTGTATTGAAAATATTCATGGAAAAATCTGTGTCTGTATTAAACATATATCAACTTTTTCCCCCTGTCATTATTCCTTAACAATACAGTTCAACAACTATTTATAAAACATTTCTACTATATTAGGTATTATATGTAATCTAGAGATGATTTAAAGTATATGGAAGGATGTGCAAATTTGTATGTAATTTTATACAAGGGAGTTGAGCACACATAGAGTTTGGTACAGGGGATCCTGGAACCAATTCTCCATGGACACTGAGGGACAACTGTGTTATGTTACCGAAGGAACCTTTCATTATATCATGTACTTAGTTTTCTGCACTTGTGGCATTCCATAAGAAGTCAGACACTAAAGTTATTAAAAGTTGTTTCCACCTATTGAATCTGAAAACTAATGCTGATGATTGTATAGAGAGGGATACATGGGGACACGTAGAGAACAAGGGAAAGACTCAGGTTCTACCTCAAAAATTCTGCCTTATCCTCCTTTTCTAAAGAATGTGGACGAAATAACAGCTCAAAGTGAGAACTTTCCCCCAATTCTTCTTCGGAGTATGAAAATAAAGAAGGAAATGAATTTCCACTCTCTCCTGGAATTACTGAAGCTCAACTGGGAAGAAAGAGAGGAAGAAAAAAGAAGGGATAGTGGGCAAAATTAATGCAAGCAGACCCCAAATGAATGCAGGAAGAAAATGAATTAACTTTTCAGTTTTCACAGTAGGGTTATGTTTCTTTTCATGTGGTCTTTTCATTTCTGAAGAAATGATGTTCATTTACCCATTTACCAGGAAAACTGGGTAAAAAGAAAGGAAAAAATAACCCAAAACAAAAACGCTTTATTTCCTGAACTTCACTGTAACATGAATCTTTCATCATTCTGTAAATAACAATGTTTGTATGTGTCACTCAGACGGGTATGAGGTTTTCAGTCATTCTGCAAGTGAGAAAATGATGGTAGGCACCATGAAACACACCTGAGTTCATCATTTCATCAAGTTTACTAGATGAAAAACTTGAAAAAAAATTTAAAAAGATCATTATAGCACTTTTCAGAACAGGTTCGTGGCAGCTTAACAATTACAGGGCTGTGAGAATATCAAGTTTGTTGATTTTAGAGATATAAATGAGTATATTGCCCTCTTTTTTGCTATAGATTCATTCACAAAAGAACCATAAGAGAGTTTTCATTCTCTCCCCATTCCCTATGCATAGAAAGGTCAAAAAAGACACCAGGGACCTTGAATCCTGGTTTCCTTCACCTCTCCTTTGGACCAGAGCATTCAGAGCCAAGGCAAGAGGCCACCCCTAGAGGAAAAGTCAGGGGAGGGGAGGTTAAGTCTGAAGTGGTGGCAACTCACACTTTATGTGCCGGGCCTTAGAAGTAGCAGGACCAGGGAGGGCAGATGATTGTGAGCATGCCAGTGGAAACCTGCAGGCAGCAGTGCAGGTCTTAATTACTAGCCCAGCACAGAGGGAATAAAATTGCCAGAATTACCTACTTTTGAATTTGGGTAAGGAATATCTTCCCAGTACTTGTATTGCAAATTATTATTTTATATTTTTATTATTATTATTATTATTATTATTTTGGCTAATAGACCTTCTTACTTTAGGAGGATGAAAACTCATTTGAGAAAAACATGAACATGCAGCAGAATGTTTCAATATCTATCCCAAATTGGTAAATCAGAAAACAGCATTGCACAAGAAAAAGGTTCATTGAAAACAATTGGAAGAAGCAGTACCAGCATTCTCATATGAAATTTGTATACTAAGAAAGTCCATTTCAAGTACAATTTATAACATTAAGGTTCAACTAGAAAAAAACATAAACTATTTTTTTCCAAAAAAAAAAAAAACATGTTCACAGGGAGAAGTATATATTAACACTAGAACCAAACAATACCCAGCTGCTGAAATTATGGGAGAGAATTGGTTTGGATCGCATTAGAGAACAAGGGGATCAATGCCTAGCAATTCATCTCTAAAGTCCTTGACCAAAGTCCCCCCCCTCCCCCCGCCCCAAGTCCGGGCTGATAAATGTGTTTTGGGATTTGATATTCAGAAAAATCCTTGGGAGGCATTCTAAGAATAATTTTTCTTAGAGGAGACAAAGTAGTAAAGAGGCAAGGTAAATTGCCTTTGGTATTCTTTGATATGCTTATCTTTTTAATATGGAAACACCATGCTGATCTACAACACCATAATTTAAATGGAAATCTAAGATGTATCACACATTTTGCTGCCTTGTGAAATAGCAATGCTCCAAATATAAACAGATTTCATCAAGCATGATTTTTTTCCTTGATGACCCAATATCAACATTATGAATTACATGTTCATTATGTGACCTTGAACAAATTTCCTGAATCTCTTCCATGCTTCAGTGACCTCATTTTTTACTATAGGAATAACAGAATTTATCCCACAGAATAGAGAAGGTAGATTAAATGAGACCATGAGCATAGGGTCCTATGCATGATTTAGAGTTAAACTAAAATGGTAGCTACTTCTTTTATTCATTTCCCTGCCCTTGACCGTGATCTAAAAAACTGAGGTTGACTTAAAAATCTTTTAAGACAACGGTTGTGTTTCTATATAAGATTTAAAACTTATATTTCACTTTAAGAAAAAAACAAAACAAAACTAACTTCTATTTCTTCCAATATGGTAGAACCCATGTCAGAAAAAAGCTTCTTCAGTATAAAAGACTAAAAATGCTGAATACATATTTTTTTAAAAAAATCTTTTAAACCCATAGCGGAAACTGACAGAATAACCAAACTCTCTGAGGTAAGAAAGACTCTTGAAGTCTCTTGGTCAGCCAGAGCTGAACAAAGTTTTCTTGAGGCTCTGCTCACCTTTGAAGGTCTAGACTAGAGCTGAGGAAGGCTGGGATTTAGCAGCCAAGTCTCAGATCCTGAAAAATAGGAGCCTGCATCAGACACACCTGAGATCCTTTCCCCTTCTGTCACTCCCTTGTAGTAAATGAATTTAAAAAAAAAAAAGCCTTTCAGAGGTGGATGGTAGTTGCATGTCTTAGTCTTATCTCAGTTTGATATGAAGAGAGAGGTGCCACTCAGAAGCCCTCATCACAGGCCCACTCTTAGACATATTTGGGGTCATAATTCACACTATTTATGGAGACTGACATGTAATTTTCTCTGCAGGAGCATACTTTCCATACAGGCCTCAAAGAACTCCCACGAAGTTCCCACAAACATGCGTTGACCACCATAAAATTACTCAATATATGAGTGAGTCAACAGAAAAAACTCATAGAACCAGACTTGCAAATCTGAATATTTTCATTATGATAATATACTAGGTATATTTAAAGAAATACATAAATTATTAATAGTATGCTCAAGGAACTTTCAAAACTTACATGCAGGTTTGAAAAACAATCCAACAGTATTTCTTGTAAGAAAAAAATATATATAAATTAATATCAGAAATTTAATGGATAAGGCAAACAGGAAACTGGGCATATACAAATAAAGATGACCAAATAATAGTTGCAGCAGGCATAAAAGGTATATTCTAAACAACTCATCAAAATTCTGGAAGTCTAGGTGAAATGGACAAATCCCCAGATAAATATAATCTATCAAAACTGATTCAAAAAGAAGTAGAATGAACTGGAGATGTAGCTCGGTGGTAGAGCATTTGCCTAGCATGCCTGAGGCCCCAGCTTCAATCTCCAGCTCTTCGTGCACCAAAAAATCAGCACAAGCACTAAGGAAATAGGTGAGAGACCACAGTGCCTGCTTTTAGTGTAACAAAAAGAAAAGCTGTGCTGAAAAAGGCAGGAAGGAAAAAGTTGCCTATGTCATGCAACTTCCCTGACTTCAAGCAGCTCAGCATGGAGAGAGGTGCCTTTTACTAGGGGGGGAGAGAAGATTAATTTCAGGCTGTAGACTTGGAACACAGTACCAGATCTACCATGGTGAAACCCAGAGGTAGACAAAAATCCCACAATCCTTCACCAGGCTAACACCTGTGGACTAGCAAGAAATGCATTAGTTCACATGGCTAAAGACCTCCAAACACCCTCCTCTAGCGTTGGGCAGCAGAATGGGGATCAGTACTTCACCTACTGGAGACTGGGGCATGAAAGCTAGCAAGGGCTTTGCCTCAGAGTTTGGTGCCAGGCCCACTGCAGTGAGATCAGACAACCAATAGAAACATGACAGAGCTCAGACAGAGCCTCAAGACCAGCTCCAGTATCAGTGGAGATCTAAGCACCTGTTGGACAGACTTGAGTTTCTATTGCACTAGTTCCATCCTGAGTAGGCTTGGGGATGACCCACTCTCCTCCTGAGACTGTGAAGAACTAAGGAAATAGGTAAATACATATTTTTTTTAAAAAAAAAATCTTTTAAACACATAGTGGAAACTGTCAGGAGAATAACCAAACCCTCTGAGGTAAGAAAGACTCTTGAAGTCTCTTGGTTGGCCAGAGCTGAACAAAGTTTTCTTGAGGCTCTGCCTACCCTTGAAGGTCTAGACTAGAGCTTGTGCTTAAACTGAGGAAAGCTGGGGTTCAGCAGCCAAGTCTCAGATCCTGAAAAATAGAAGGCTGAGACAAGGAAGGCTCTTATGGCTGCGAGACTCAGATGCAAACCAGCTTAGTGCTAACCGTGGTGTACACAGGACTGTCTCCACCACCTATCCCCCAACCTTGAGAAGCACAGCTATTGTCAGGCCAGTACTCATAGATGAATGGGGTTCTAGAACTGCTCTGGTACCAGACACAGACCTGTACTCCAGTGGGACAGACTCATGTTTCAGCTTGCATCACTACTAGCTCTGGCATGGGACTCTGTATAACCCTAAGACTATGGAGACCCTCTTAATTATAAGAATCAGGCAGAACCCAACTTAGCATCAGTCCAGGTGGCCAACAGTTAGATTTTACTAACACTGCCTCAACCCTTGGGTAGCACAGGAACTTAGTACTAGGCTGGTAAAACCTAATACTGGGAAGAGCCTAACAGCTCCTAGCCCCAGGCCTGCTGGTGGACAGAGCCTCTGGAACATCTTCAGTGCTAGAGGAAGAAATGTGACCCCAGTCTATCAGCCTTTCATTCATCTAGCATCATCTGGTTGAGAGTGCTTGTCTGACATGTTGAGATCCTGGGTTTGATCCCCAGCACCGGAAAAAAAAAAAAAAGGTAGAAAAATCTCAGATAAGCAACTTATCACTGCATCTCAAGGAAATAGAAAAGCAAGAACAAACTAAACCCAAACTTAGCACAAGTAAAGAAATAGTGAAGAACAGAGCAGAAATAAATAAAATGGAGACTAAAAATGCAATACAAAAGAACAATGAAACAAATAACTGGTTTTTCAAGAAGATAAAATAGACAAGTAGCTATACCAAGAAAAGGAGAGAAAAGACTCAAAAAACAAAAAAGATATTGAAAAAGGAAACATTACAACTGACACCACAGAAATACAAAAGATTGGTAGTGATTATTATAAACAAGTATATGCCAATAAATTTGATAATGTAGGAGAAATGGACAAACTCCTAGACATTTCTCAAAAGAGGACACACAAATGGCAATAAGTAATTTAAAAAATACTTAATGCTAATAATTATCAGGGAAATGCAAATCAAAACCACAGTGAGCTATCATCTCACCCGGATAAGAATGGCTAATATCAGAAAGACTAAAGATAACAAGTGCAGATGAGGAGAAAAGGAAACACTTTTCCACTGTTGGTGGCAATGTACATTAGTGTAGCCATTATGGAAATAGTATGTAAGTTCTTCAGAAAATTAAAAATAGAAATACCATATGATCCAGCAATCCTACTACTGGATATGGATCCAAAGAAAATAAGATCAGTATTCAGAAAAGACATCCACCCTCCCATGTTTATTGAAGCACTATTCACAATAGCCAAGAAGTGGAAATAGCCTAAGCAGCCCTCAACTGATGAATGGCTAAAGAAAATGTGGTACATATACACAATGGAATACTATTCAGCCACAACACCAAATGAAATGCTCTCACTTGTGACAACATGGATGAATTGGAGATGATTATATTAAGTGAAATAAGTTAGGTACATGAAGAACAGTACTGCATGATGTCATTCATATGTGAAAGTTTAAAAAGTCAATCTCATACAAGTTGAGAAAGGGATGGTGCTTACCTCCCTTTCATTCACATTGCTGATAAGATGCCCGTCTGCTTTCTTGGTTTCACACCACGGAGCAGCCAGGAAAGCAACCTGATCTATTCTGCCATCTTGAAACCTCTTCTAGCTCTATCTTTACAATCATTGAATTTTAAAAATAAAAAATAAAGGTATACATATTTCATTTTCTCTATATTTTAAAATTCCATTATTTGTTTTATTTAAAAGATTTTCATCCATTTATTGAAAATATTTTGAAGTTCAGTTGTTTAAGGCAGAATGTAGGAATTTTATTTTATTTTTTATTTTATTTTATTTTTTTTAGTAGACACCAGACTTTATTCAGATTTCACTACTTTTTCCACAGTGCCCTTTTACTATTCCAGAATCCAGTTCAGGATACACTTTGCATTTTTTAAAAAAATTTATATATAACAGCGGAATGTGTTACAATTCTTATTACATATATAGAGCACAATTTTTCATATCTCTGTATACATAGTTATTCACACCAATTTGTGTCTTCATGCATGTACTTTGGATAATAATGATCATCACATTCAACCATCATTAACTACCCCATGCCCCCTCCCCTCCCCTCCCACTAAAGAGAATAAAATCATGGCATTTTCAGGTAAATGGATGGAATTAGAGAAGATAATGCTAAGTGAAGTTAGCCAATCCTAAAAAAACAAATGCCAATATTTTCTTTGACATAAGGAGGCAGATTCATAGTGGGATAGGGAGAGGGAGCATGGGAGGAATAGACGAACTCTAGATAGGGCAGAGGGGTGGGAGAATGTAGGAATTTTATACATACAAGTTAAACTTTATTCTTATCTTGACTGAAGCTAACTAAAAACTATTAAAGTCCTTGGTGGCCTTCTGGTCATACTTTTTCTAACATGTGGAACTTCATCTTTATTAGTCACAGTGCCTGCTATGCCTAAATTAGCCCCTTTAAATGTGTCACAGATTTACTCAGCTGTGTTGCAGTTGTACATTCCCCATGCAGATCTGTCTGTTCAAATATTTTTAAAAGCAGTAAGCAGACAACATGCAACATGTTTTGTATAATATTCAAAGAGAGACGTTTTCAAGACATAGTCCCCTGTTGCAATGCTGGCTTCAAACAGTTTGGTACATCATCTACATGAATTGGTGAAAAATGACTAATGACTGTCTCCTAGCCATGGAAATGGCACTGGCAAGGGGACAGCATTTATGATGAGTTTTACATTAAAAATGTATGTATGCATAATAGAGAATATCAACTGACACGCTCGTTCCCTCAGCATTGGTATTAACAACTTGTCTTATGTTCTTGGTTCTAATAATATCTCTTGGCTTGCAGACTATATACCCAGGAATAGCTTCACAAAGAGGGGTCAAATATACTATCATAGTAAGTGATGGGTTGAGCTTTGTGGCAGTCACAATGGCAAAACCTCAGATAACTCCATTGTGTCAGCTGCTGGTGGGGGGTCCATTTAGCAGAAGGCCTCATGAGATACCACAAGGCTCAAAAGAGATTTCCTTCTCAAAAATACAAGTGGCACTTCACTTACACCCCTTTAGTGAATTTCTGTGTTTTTAAAATACTTTTTAAAAAATACATTTATTTTATACATTTATTTTTATGTGGTGCTGAGGATCAAACCCAGTGCTCACATGTGCTAGGCAAGTGCTCTAATACTGAGCTACAACCCCATCTCCCATTTAATGAATTTCAGAAGACTAGAGATTCATCAAAGTCTTTGGCCACACTTAGAGAAAATCCAATTTCCCATGCCTTAATCCAAGACACAACAATGATCTGGATATGAATTTTACTAATAGCACTTCATAGAGTCTTCTCAATAATTTGTACAACTAAAGTCAGCATCATCTCACAGGTTGGAGTCTCCATCAAGTAAGAGGCCATGTTTGCCCAAAGGTTTTCCATTAGGCCTGTTGATCACCACTTTGATGAAACTAAGTAATAGTTTTCTTTCTTTCTTTCTTTCTTTCTTTCTTTCTTTTTTTTTTTTTTTTTGGTCTCAGCATATCACATTTACAGAGAACAAGAAGTACTCTCCCCACTGCAGTCTGAACATCTCTCCATAGATCCTTTTCCATGGAGATCTCCATGTCATGAAGCTGCCTGCATCCCACTGGTCATTTATTTCACTGGCCTTTTTGCCTTGACTAACAGGAAAGTGGGCTGCTGAGGATGCAGGTCATAAAAGGTTTGTTTTTTGCCTTCCTTCAGAGTGGTTCAAAATGGTCAAATTTCTCTTGGTTTTCCACAACTCAATCTTTCAAAATTATCTCCTGCCTTTTTAGCCTGTGGAGCATTACCATTGTCCCAAAATAAACCCTTTATCATACTATGGTGTGAGTTCCTGCCCCCAAAGATGTTTAATGCCAGGCCTGTGTAGGGACTCTGCTGCAGCATTATTTACAATCTTAGAAACTGGAACCAGCCTCAGGTTCACACAATGATTACATAAATGAATACTTACAGGCATTAAATATTATGCTTTCAGATCATATTAATGGTCACAGAAATTGTTCACAAAATAATTTAGTAAGGGAAGAAAACCAAATCAATATTATATATAATTGAAAAGCATATAAATATTGCAAATCATGTTTCAAAATAATAGGAAGCAATAAAATAATAGTTAAAAGCACAGAGTCCAGAATAGAAGACCTGAGTCTGCATCCCAGCTCTACCATTTGCTAGCTTTGTGAACATGGACAACTTTTTAAATACTTCTATGACTCATTTCCTCATGTAACAAAGGTGGATAATAACAGTATCTAATTAGGGACTCTAGAAAAGATTAAATGAGTTCATATATAAAGTGCTCAGAAGGATGACTATAACAGTAAATGCTCAATGAATATTAGCTATTATTTTTATTAAATGACTTGAGAAACTGCTTAAGACATAAATGAAGGAAGCAGATGTAAAAATTTAAATTACATTTACTTAACAGGATTTCAGTCTGGCAAAAACTATTGTCCTATTTCTTTCTTACCACCCCTCATACCCAAGCACACACCCACAGAGAAAAACACTGGACAGACACACAACAAAATGCTAACTCTGAAAATAGAACTAAGGTAAACTGATGTCTTTTTTTAGACTGTTTAGTTTTCAGTTTCTAATAAAAATTATACATTATTTTTACAATTTGAGAAAAATACTTATTTAAAAAAAGAGCCCTGTTTCTCCCAGTTGATAGAGCTAGCAAGCTAATTTCTTACACAGAAATCCAATTTAGTGACATCACTTTCCTGTTAGCAGGTAAGATAAGAGAATGACGGTTAAAGGAAAAAAAAATATCAGAATATCATAATAATGTCTAAAGGGAAAATATCAGAAAGGAAAATTTGGTAGGTTCTCATGTCATGGAGGAAAAAAGTAATTTCAATATTTCCATGTAGAGAAACAGGTCAGAAAGTGATGACACATGATAAAAGCCAGCACAGCTTTGAGGATAAGGAAAATGAGTTTTCCCTTAGGTTTAATTCGCTTAAGTTCTATGTTTATGGTAAGGTGCTCTGTGTGTGTGTGTGTGTGTGTGTGTGTGTGTGTGTACATTTCTGCAAACACCTAGATAAAAACTTGAGGGATAAAGGCAAGAGATATGGATATATCTATAAACAAAGTCTACTTCAAAAATAAAATATATGACTTGAATAAAGAATAATAAACCAAAGTCACCTTCCTTTAATTTGGACATATTTTGTCTTTATGAGTCAATTTACTGCAACAAAAAATGTCCCTGGAGTACTGTCATATTTTCTGCCTGCCCAGCACCTTTTCAACAATCTTGGAATGTCTGAGGACTTTCTTTCGGTACTGATATTACTTCCCTAATGCAGTAAATAGAAAACTTTTATCCCAAGGGTCTACAAAGTGTCATGTTACCATGCCACCAATCAGAGACCTGCTCTGGACTTAGCTCCAGAGGTAAGTAACTTGAGAAGGAAATAAGAAGAATCTGCCTTATCCTGTGATGACCATGAAGGGGGAAGTTCTTTCTGAAGACAGTAGGAAAGTCTATGTAAATGATATAGTGATTATTCTCCCCCAAAACAACCCATATGGCATATTGGGCTCTGTTCCTAGCTGCTGCATGTTTAACTACCCAATAGCTTCTGCTTCTGCTCAAACTATCCAGAATAGACATTTTTGTTTTGAAGAACCCTGACCAATATGAGGAATGACAACAAATTCCTCATATTTAAGTATGAGGAATAACAATAGATGCCCACAAAATTAGAAAAAAAAATAACAGTTAATTGGTTGTCCCTTTACTTTGTTCCTAAATTCTAATTTATAGGTGGGGAAAAATCTTCTCAAGGTCACACCACTGGTTAAATATAAGATATAACTGGTATTCAAATCCATGTATTTCTGGTTTCAGAGTCTAAAATTTTAAAATTGACATAAATCTACCTCATTCCCCAATAGAAAATAAAAAGCAATGTTCTAACCCTAACTCTTCCAAAAGTATTTCCTAAAGAAGAAAACCAAAATTGCCTTACTCAAGCCCCTTTTTAGATTTGTCAACTTGCCTCAATGTGACTTCCAAACTTGAATATAAAATGAAGTGGAATCCAGGTAAGAAAACAAATAATAATGTCATATAGATGGAATCACATAATACATTGTCTTTTCAGATTGGCTTTTTTTCACTTAATAATATGCATTTAAGTTTTTTCTGTATTTTTGCTTCATGTAAAAAATCATTTCTTTTTAGCACTGATATTCCATTGTCTAGATATACCATAGTTTACTAATTCACTTACTGACAGGGCATCTTGTTTGCTTCCGATTTTTGACAATTATGAATAAAGCTGCTATCCATCCCTGTCCAGGTTTTCACATAAACATAAGTTTTCAATTGCTTTGTAATGGTAAGAATATTTTAAGTTTTGCAAGAAACTTGTTTTGCCAACCTGTCTTATAAAGTGGCTATACAATTTTACATTCCTACCAGCAATGAATGAGCATTCCTGTTGTTCCATATCTTCACAAGTATTTGGTATTCAATGTTATGGATTATGGCCATTCTCATAGGTGTGTAATAGTACCTCATTGTTGTTTTAATTAGCATTTTCCTAATGACATATAATGTGGAGTACTTTTATGTGCTTATTTGGAAACTGTACAGTATTGCTAAGATTTTTGTTAAGGTCGTTGACCCATTTTTAATCAGGTTATTTGTATTCATACTGTTGGGTTTTAAGAGTTCTTTTGTATATTTTAGATAATATTCCTTTTTCAGATTTGGGTTTTACAAAGATTTTCTCCCAGTCTGTGGCTTTCCTTTTCATTCTCTATGGTGTCTTATAAAGAGCAGAATTTTTTAATTTTAATGAAGTCAAGCTTATTAATTCTTTTTTTCACAGATCATGCCTACTCTGTTGTATCTAAAAGTCAAACCCCAGGGCATTTAGATTTTCTCCTATGTTATCTTCTAGGAGTTTAACAGTTTTGCCTGTGATCCACTCTGAATTAGTATTTGTGAAAGGTGTTTTAGTCTAAATTTTTTTTTCATATAGATGTCTAGTTGTTCCAGCTCTATTGTTTGTAAAGACTACCTTTTCTCCGTTGAATTGCCTTTGATCTCTGCCAAAGATCACCTGACTATATTCTACAGGTCTGTTTCTGAACTCTTTATTTAATTCTGTCGATCTGTCTATTCTTTCACCAATACCACACTGTCTTGATTTCTGTAGTTTTATAGTTAACCTTGAGAGTAGAGTCAGCCCTCTGATTTTGCTCTTCTCCTTCAATACTGTCAGCTATTCTGGGTCTTTTGCTTCCACCATATAAACCTGAGAACCATTTTTTTTTTTGTATCCTCAGAATTATCTTCTGAGGTTTTGAGATTGCATTAGTCCAGGATTTTTGTTGTTTTTGTGTTTATGATGATTCTTTGGGATTTCTACATAGACAATAATGGCATCTGTGAACAAAGACTAATAATGTTCTGGAAAAGGCAAAATTAGAAAGACAGTAAAAAAATAAGTGGCTGCCAAAGGTTTGGAAGTGAGGAAAGAAAAAACAGATGGAACACAGAGTACTTCTATTGCAGTAAAACTTCTCTGTCATTATCCCTTGTTCAAACTCATAGAACATAGAGCAAAGAGTGAACTCTTCCATTTGACCCAGCTATTCCACTCCTTGGTTTATACCCAAAGGACTTAAAATCATCATATTACAGTGACACAGCCACATAAATGTTTATAGCAGCTCAACTCACAATAACTAAACTATGGAACCAACCTAGGTGCCCTTCAACAGATGAACAGATTAAGAAAATGTGAAAGATATATATGGAATATTATCCAACTTTAATAAGAATGAAATTATGGCATTTGCTGGTAAATAGATGGAACTAGAGAATATTATGCTAAGCAAAATAAGCCAATCCCAAAAAACCAAAAGCCAAATGTTTTCTCTGATATGTGGATTCTAATTCACAATAAGGGGGTGGGGAGTGCTAGGGAAGAATAGACTACTTTAGAATAGGTAGGAAGGATAGGGGAATAAAGCAGATATTATGACCTTATTTAAATATATGACTGCATGACCAATGTGATTCTACAACATGTACAATCAGAATAATGAGAAATTATACTCCATTTATGTATGATATATCAAAGTGCATAAGTCCATTCTATTGTCATGTATAACTAATTAGAACAAATAATTAAAAAAATACAGTGAACCCAAATAATTTTTTTTAAGAAAATACAGTGAACCCAAATGTGTGATAGTAATGTGTCAACATAGGTTCATTAATTTTAACAAATGTACCATTCTGGTGTGGAATGTTATAATGGATGTGTGGGGATAAAGGTCATATGGGAAATCTCTGTAATTTTCTTTCAATTTTTCTATGAACCTAAAACTGTTTTAAAATAAAGCCTATTTCTAAAAAAGGTGAATAAGAGTGTAAAATTTGGTCAAATGCTAAAATGGATGCTGGAAGCCTCACAAATAAATGATTTTCTTTTAAAATCCAATTCCTATCAACCACTAAAAACAAAACAAGCCAACAAATCTCTCAAGGATATATGAGAACATTATTTTTTTTATTTTTTTTTTATTATGGGTTGTTCAAAACATTACAGAGCTCTTGACATATCATATTTCATACATTAGATTCAAGTGGGTTATGTGAGAACATTATTAATGATGTCACATACATCCAAAAAAGCAGAACAGGCAATAATATAAATTTTTAAAAATACATTGCAAAACTATATCCTGATTTCTGTAATCAGCTTTATATTGCAAATTGCCACTTCATCATGGTAAATTTGCAAATGTATTGGCAAGTTTAAAAAGATCTCTTAACACCTGTTTTAGGGACACTAACCACCTTATATTGGCCCCTCTGCACATTTAGAAAACAAGATTCATTTACCAAGTCTGCTCAAATTTTAAAACATGAATGCATTTAGTGATCATTTTATTTTACAGAGCAGAAAGAAGCACAAGGGAGCTTCTAAATGTTGGCTCTCATTATACTTCCAATTATTTCAATTATTTCAGATTATGCATAAAGGCAATTTCCCTTCTGACAAAATGCTGGATAAAGAGATCCATGGGAATCCAAATAGCAGCAGTCCTTGTACATGTGGTAAATTATATTCTTAGGGGGTGGGGGGAAAGCTGTAAATTAGGTGATGTAATATGAATATGATTATCTTATGGAAACAGTATTATAACAAAGTCTTGTATAACTAAACCTAGTCCCAACTTCATGTTTAAGTGACTAAAATACCTTATTTAATTAATTATTCTACATTATTATAAATATAATCCCAAAAGAACTATACAGTAACAAAAACTGTGGAACTATGCTGTCTTTTTCTATTTTGTGCTATTAGAATACCTGAGTTTAGGTAATTTACAAAGAACAGAGAATTATTTATTTATTTCAGTTCTTGATATTGGGGAAGTCCAAGGCTAAGAGGCCCCATATCTGCTGAGGTCCTTCTTGCTATGTCATAACATGGATGAAGGTACTCCAAGACAAAAAAGAGAAGGAATGTGGTCATCAGGAACTACTCCCTCCATGACTAACTCACTCCTACAATAATGGCATTAATAATAAAAGTCTGACCTCTCAATGCTGTTGCATTGGAGATTAGGTTTCTAACACATAAATTTGGGAGAATGCATTCAAACCATTGCATATGCTTACTATGATTCCTGTTCCATTTTCTGATAAAAATCCAAAGATGAAAAAAATTATACCACTGTAATCATTTAAATAACAAATCTTTCTTTAAGTAAATACCTGTCCAATCCACAGGCAATGAACATTCTTAAATCATGAAAGTGGTTCTTCAATTGCCTTGATTGTCTTGCAAGACCCTGGAACATAATTACATCTGATGGGGTTAACCCCAACCTAACAGAATTCTGTCTCACCGTGGAAATAAGTCTTTTGAGGGAGAGGATAACTTAACTGTATTTTGAAAATTTTTGCTAAACTTTCTTGATAATAAAAGAACTAGATATTTTTCAGAAGCCAAAAGATTTTTGAATTTCTTTTTTTACATATTTTTTTAGTTGTAGATGAATACAATATCTTTATTTATTTATTCATTTTTCACGTGGTGCTAAGGATCGAACCCAGTGCCTCACACGTGCAAGGCAAGCGCTCTATCAATGAGCTACAACCCCAGCCTCCTGAATTTCTTAGAATTCCTTGACACCACCACCTATACTTTGAACCTTAATGTTAAAGTACAGATGTCTTTAAGATGAAGATAACCAATATTTGCTTCTTCAGCATTTTTCATCCATTCTTCCATCTCTGACCGAATTCACAGCCAAGCTCTAAATCTTTGAAATAAGTGGTGTTCAATCTCAAAAATAATTAATAACTATACATATGTATATACACATATACATATCTAGTAGATATATATTACATATAGTGTATATTGCATGTACATGTATATGTGTGATTTTCTACCAAAACCACAAGATGCACATGTTACCTTACACAATAGAATAATAAAGTGAAGTGCAATCAGTGTGACCGTTTCTTGATTCTTGCTATGTCCTAGCTCTAACTCTCAAGTGGAGGCTTGCTACTCTCCACCACTCTCTTCCCTAGCTGGTTCAAGTATGTTCCCTTTCTTAGTGTTCTAAGAATATGTCTCGAGCTAGTCTACCACTTTCAATAGGACATTTTTATTCTGTTTTTTATTCCTTGATATGCTACCTAATGTGGGTAGTCTCTGACTCATTATAGATCTACTTACAATTTTTCAAATTTATGATGGTACAAAAACAATATGCATTCTGTAGAAACTAGCCTTTGAATTTTGCTCTTTTTCTGGGCAAGCCATATGTGTTACAATACTTTCTTGTAATACTGGGTGGCAACAGCAAGCCACAGCTTCCAGTTAGTCACAAAACCATGATGGGAAATAACTTATATTCTGGTGTATGTGTTGCTAAGCTGTGATATTAAATGCATTTTTTTTTTTTTGGTACCAGGTATTGAACCTAGGGGTGCTTTACCAGTGAGCCACATCCCTAAGCCTTTTTATATTTTATTTAGAGTCAGGGTCTTACTAAGTTACTTAGGGCCTCATTAAGTTGCTGAGGCTGGCTTTGAACTTGAAATCGTCTTGCTTCAGCCTGCTGAGCCCCTGGGATTATAGGTGTGCATCACTGCAATCAGCTTTTAAATGCATTTTTGAATTAATATTTTCAACTTACAATGCATTTAGTGGAGTGTAACCTCATGTCATTGCAGTTCAAGAAGCATCTGAATTTTAAAACTTCTTTATTTTGTAATAATTTTAGACTTAGAGAAAAGTTGCAAAGACAGTACAGAGTATTCCCATGTGTCCCTTACCCACCTTATCCTAGTATTAACATCTTACCAAACCATAGCACAGTTATGAAAAGCAAGAAATTAATATAGAAACAATATTACTTAGTAAGCCATAGATCTTATTCAAATTTTGCCAGTTTTTCCACTATAATTTTTCATTTGCTTTACTTAGATTTCCATCCACTAGGATGTTTTTATTATATATGGTTTGACATACAGATTTAATCCTTTTTTCCAAATGACTAACCATTTGTTCACAGGAACATTATTCATGATAGTCAAAAAGTAAAACCAAACAAATAGCCATCAACCAATGAATAATAAGTAAAATGTGGTATATCCATACAATGGAATATTTATTCGGTAATAAAGGAAGGAAGCACTACTCATACTACAACATGAATAAAATTTGAATTTTTTATTTTAATTTATATGTTCCCTTTCACCCAAGAGTTTAATAAGAGAAAGTTTAAACATCCAGGTACCATGGTCTTTCTCTTTGTTTTTGCTAGCAAAAAAAAAAAAAAAAAGTAAAACTCTTTATCCTTAAAAAAGTATAATGTTTCATGCTTTTGAGCTTAAATTCTCTATTATCTCATATCAGGGTTGCTACCACTTCTCTCTGTTTCCATCGTCAAGGTATGTTTGTCCATCATTTATTTTTATTATAACTGAATCATGATTGATGCTAGGTCTGCTATATAGAACATACATATAACAAGTGGTATATTGCAAACCAAATTGTAAATCTTTTACTTTTATTAGCCAAATTAAGCTCATTCACATTTATTGATATGACTGCAATGTTAGTCATCAACCTATGATATTTTAAAACTATGAATTTTAAAATATTTCCTATATTACTTTCCATGAGATATGCAATGCATATTGATATTTAGGAAGATTTCTTATTTTCTCCTGGTTGTTACATTTCCACTTACACTTTGTAAATGTCTTCTACTTAACTATTTACCATTTGAAGTATCAGGATTACTGAGGGTTGGGGGATTATATTCTTTATTACCCATCTCCTGCCTATATTATCATGAGTTTTTCTATGTTCATCTTTTCCTATCCATTTTCTCCCATTTTAATTGCATTATTACTACTTTGTCATAGTACATACATTTTTACATTAGCCTTCTACCAGTATATATGGTGTGTGTGTGTATATATATATATACACACACACATACATACATACATACATACACATTTAAATAATTTTTACAGGCCATCATCAGTATCAGTCCTGTGCTAAATCTTCCCAGTCATTATAAGGAATCCTAGTATAGCAGTCAGCCTTTTTTTTTTTTTCTCTCTAATGGACCAGATAGTAACTCTTTTAGACTTTGTGGGTCATATGGTTCTCATTGTGATTGAAACTGAATCATGCCAGTATAGAACAAATGCAACCAAAATTCAATATGTAAACAAATAACTCTGGCTGTGCTCTACCAAAATTTTTATAAAAACAGGCAGCAGGCCATAGTTTGTTCTCGTACCTTCTCCAAGAAGAGCTATGAGCACAGGATCCTTTAGCTTTTATAAGATGAAAACTGCTTCACTATTGCCTTGATATGTGAAGGACAGCATGGCTGGATATAAAATCTTGAAACATATTTCTTTCACTGAATTTTTTTCTTCCCCTCCTTCCTTTCTCCTCATCCTTCCTGCCAATTCCCCGCTCCTCTTCCTTCTTCCTTCTTCTCTTCTTTCCCCTATTTCTTCCATGTGTCCCCTGCATCTACACATATATAACCTCTCTAATTATAACATCCTCTTAAGTCTTTTTTGTCCCTTTAAATAGACTCTGCTTCTTTCAATGGCACACCTGGTCCAATATGGCTCCTGGCTCTTTAGATGAATTTAAAATCCTTTCCTATACTTCGTGCTCTCATCTGCTTGGACTCACTCCCAGCATTTTAAAATTTAGGCTGTGTTTAATCTTTTTGGTAGCTATTCCAAATCCTCCTCTTACATCTCTCTGAATCAATCTTATCTGTCTCCACACTTTTTCTTTCTCTGCCTTTACTCTACATGAAGCCTGCTCGTGAGGTGAGGCAAAAGGGAAGGAACTGAACAGCAGAACTTGCTGATTTTTTTTTTCTATTTACCAAAGCTATTTGAAGTTTTAGCATGATCGTCCTATGGGTAATGCTAACAGGATGGTTTTATGTAGAATATTCATAGTTGGAAAGTTGCTTTTTGTTGATTTTAGTTTGGGAAATTGATTACTACATAGCTGCCACCTGGAAATGTGGCATTTTTAGATTCTAGGGGAGGTACTGCAGAATGAAGTGAGAGAGAAACACGAATTTTCAATTAATAAAAAAAAAAAAAGGTCTGTTAAAGGAGCAAAGCAGGGCACTAGTTGACTATTATCAAAAATGTGGCAATAGGAGGGGGGGGGTAGAAAATTTTACCCAGAATCAAATTTAATCTGTCACTTCCCTTTTGATTTTTGCTACCTGATGAAGTGTGGTTCTTTTATTTTGTTTTTGAGGTAAAGTATACAAAATGGTTTATAAAACTGACAAAAAGCAGCATCTTCATAGTCTAATCCTCTAGGCCTCTAATATTAACATTATGAAATGGCAGTAATGAGGTCCTGAAAGACAAAGCTGAATAAACTTTTATATACAAAGCAAGTTTGGCTTATATAGATTTTATAAAGCACCCAAATACTAAATGCGTAAGTTATGTTCTAGATTCCATCACTGGGTTAAATAAACAAACAAACAAGAAAAACAAACAAAGCCAGTGAATGGTGAGCCATTTCTAAGGTCTTTAAACACAATTTCCTTTTCATTTCACGCAATTCTAAAAGTAAAATAAAAACAAAGCCACGATCCATTTACCTCTAGAGAGAATTCCAAGTCATAGCTACACTCAAAAAACAAGTTAAGCATTTCCAAGTACTAGAAACACACAGTGGAGAGGCAGGAGGAGCCAAGGGCCTGCCTGATGGAGCTGAGGTCAAGGCTAGGCTCTGGGGGTGGCGGGAATGGCTGGACCCACACTGAAGTTCATGAAAGGAGATAAAAATGCTTCTAAATACTACTGAGGGTTACGACTTATCTGGGGTATTATGACTAGAAAAATGGGAAGGGACAGACTCAACCTTTTGCTGGTCCAGGCATGGATCTATAGCCAGCTCCAATATCACATAAAAATGTACCACTATTGACTTTGTGCTGAATTATAGGCTTAGGAAGGTACAGGAAGTAGCTGTAAAACTGTCAGGAGCAGGGGCAAACTGTGGGAGAGAGTTGCAAACAGAAAGAGAACTTAAGGTGAACTTGCAAACTAAAATTCTAAAAAACATGAAGGAATCTAACTGTAGTCAGTCAGCTACAAAATGAATAAGTAGATTAAGCAACTCCAGACAAAATTAAAAAAACAGAAAAATTAAAAGACTTAAAATCAGATATATTTAATATCCTCAGAAATATTTTTAAAATTTGATATCTTTTAAATGAAAAAAAAAATCTATTGAAATAAAACTCAATGATGGGGATAAAAACTAGAATGGGTGAACAGCAAGATTTAGTACTTAGGAATTTGTCCTGAATGCAGCTCTGAGATACAAATGTGTTTGTGTGTGTATATGTCTTTTTGTATGTAAGTTATAAATTATAAACACATACCTAAACACATACACACAACAGTTAAGAGGCAAGAAGAAGAGACTGAAAAGACTCTACTACTATGTGTCTAACAGGAGTTCAGAAGAAGGAAATGGGGGCAGGTGCAGATAATTGAAACCATATGGAAGCTGACAACTTTTCAGAACTAACTAAAGACAGGAGTCCTCAGATAAAGTATTCTCAGAGTACTAAGTAGAACAAAATCTACTCTTGGACATCACTCTAAAATTAGAGTATAACAAGCATGAAGATAAAATCTTAACATGCCAGCAGAAAAAAAAAAAAAGAGTTTATTACCAGAGGAACAAATAGACTTATAACAGCTGTCTTATTAACAAAATTAGATGCTAAAAGGTAATGAGTGACAGAACACAAATGAAAAGGAGTTCCAGTATCTGTACCCTGCCTAGCCATCATTCAGGACTAAACAAAACCAAGATGTTTCCAAGCATACAAATGCTAAGAGAGTTTACATTCAGACCATAAGTGAAGGCAAGATTAAAGGATGAAAGATATAAAAGCCAAAATAAAACCATGAAGTCTGACCATTATTATGTATAAGGTTATGAATACAAAAATATTTAAATGAGTAATTAATCTGTGGTTTTTCAAGTGAAACTAAAACAATAGACAATAGTAATGGGGAAATGTGTGGTGAGAGGACAAAATATGTCTACAAGGGAGTCTAAAAATTGAAAAGTTTCTGCCTGTTTCAAAAAAGGTAAAGATACTGAAAAACTCTCTTTTCCAGAAAACTTCATATTTGATATATAAGAAAACAAGAAGCTATTGCTTTCAACCAAGGGGAGAAGAAAGAAAGAGAAAGAAAGAAAGAGAGAGAGAGAGAGAGAGAGAGGGACGGAGGGAGGGAGGGAGGAAGGAAGGAAGGAAGGAAGAAACAGGGAGAGAGGGAGAGAGAGAGAGAGAGAAAGAAAGAGGGAGAGAGAAAGAAAGAAAGAAACAAAGAAACAAAGAAAGAAACAAAGAAACAAAGAAAGAGGGAGAGAGAAGGAGGGAGGGAGGGAGGGAGGGAGGAAGGAAGGAAGGAAGGAAGGAAGGAAATCCTACTAAGACATGAAAGGAAAAAAACATAAAATATGTTAACCAAAAAACATACATTCTGCCCCATACTCTTCAAAGGTAGTAGACATAAATACAACAATATTAGTAATAACAATAAATATAAACAGATTTAACTCACCTATTTAAAATAAAAATATAAGAACCACATGTTCTGTTTAAAGTGCTCAGATTTCTGCTAAAAATGCTACCAGATTTGGGAAACATGATAAGAAAGCAGCTGATGGTTCAAAAAGACAATGTCTCAAATGTTTATTACTTTTACAAATGGTTTTCAAGCTGAAGTTAAATAAGAAGGAGACTTAATAATTTAACAAGAGCAGGAAGGAAGCCAGAAACATTGGGACTATGAAGAAATGTAACTTTTTATGAATTGTTTCACTTGGCTCTAAAGCAACAAGATAAGGTCTAGTATCTGAACTTGACTCTGCTCTTTACTCCATTTTTGTCCGTGCTGTATTATCACAGCTTCAGACAATATACCAGACCCCCTTTAATGCTACAGATTAATCATGCTGTCTTGAATTATTGAAAAGTAACTGTGGATGCCAACTGCTTGAAGCCCCTGGTTGAAGCTACAGAAATATTTCCTTGCAGCCTTGACATAATCACTTGTCTGTGACCGTCATTCCTGACATCTAACCACAAAGAAGTGATCTCTAAGGAAAGAAAACTGAATGATAGTTTTCACTGGGCTAACTTAATCCACAAGCTCTTAACACTGCTATGGCTCCTTCAGCTACTGGAACACAGAATCAGTGGGTTTAAAGCCAAAGGAATGCAAACACTGACGTCTAGACAGGAAAGTGACATATGCCCAGTCACACTGGCTGTAGGTCTCTTGGCAGCCAAGACCAGAGCCCAGATCGCCTCCCACCTCTCCTGCAGGATCTTCCCCCACTATATCACATTCTAGATTTTCAAGATCAAGGACCAAAGGGGCAATAAAATAATCTTATTCCTGATCCTTATGATTCCTATTGCCTAGTTCCTGAATACCTCTTTTATTCTAAATCTATTCACTTTGCTGAAGTGATTAGTCATTACCAAGAGGGCTCAGGAGAGGTTCTCAGTTGCGGCTTAGAACAGGTTCACCTTCTAATCCATCACTCCCTTGAAAGCTGGCTTCCTTCCCAGGCTGTTTCCCCATCTAGCCAGAAAAGCTCCTGAGAACAATATAGCAGCTCCCTCCATGAACAAAGAGAGTTCAGTCATTTCAATCTTGATACCACTTTGTCTCTAAAAACAGAAACACGTCTCTAGCCATCTTTTCAAGGAAGTAAGATTCACCACCAGGAAGCCCCTCACTTGGACACAGCCATCCTCAGTGTGGGGTAGAATGAAATGCTCTGCTTACTTGCTCCAGGCAAGGGAAGAGCCTCATGTTTTAGAAAGCTTTTTTGGAGTAACCATAATAAATAAATAAAGTACAAACATAAAGCCAGTGGGTAATTATGGAGATATATGTTTCAATGTGGATCAGGATCCAGAGTCAAAAGGTGAACCCAGAAGTGGAAGAAGTCTAAGGGAGGGCAGAGAAGGAAGGAGAGAGATCAAGGGCTGTCAGAGCACATCCATTTTCTTCTTCCTCTTCTTCTCTGACAGGCAGCCCATGTGACAGTGTTCTTCTGCTGCTTCCACAGGAGTGAATGGCATCTCATAGGCAGGAAGAGCTAAGGCCCAGATGACACCTTAACCCCATATTCCTGACCCTTTTTTGTGGTTGTTAGGAAGATCTCATGGCATCGACCCCATTCTCTTGAAACACACAAAAAACAAAACAAAGCAGCAACAACTATGCATTCTGGCTCTATCTGCCCTCCAGTTCAATATTTTCAAGATGTTTACAAGAAATATGGATCTAGTCCTTTTTTAAAAATTGAGTTGCAGAAAACTTGGAATGGATCTACCATTTGACCCAGCTATCCCACTCCTTGGTCTTTACCCAAAGGACTTAAAACCAGCATACTACAGTGACACAGCCACATCATTGTTTATAACAGCTCAATTCACAACAGCTAAACTATGGAACCAACCTAGATGCCCTTCAACAGATGAATAGATAAAGAAAATGTGGTACATATACACAATGGTTCAGCTTAAAGAAGAATAAAATTATGGCATTTGCCAGAAAATGGATAGAACTAGAGAATATCATGCTAAGTGAAATAAGTCAATTCCAAAAAACCAAAAGCCAAATGTTTTCTCTGATAAGAAAATATTTTCTCTGATGCTGATTCATAATGGAGCAGGGGGGATAGGGAAGAATAAAGGAACTTTGGTTTATGTAGAGGGGAGTGAGAGGAGGGGTGGGGCTGTGGGGATGGGAAGGATAGTAGAATGAGACAGACATTATTACCCTATATATATGTATGCTTACACTACTGGAATGACTCTGCACCACATACAGCCAGAGGAATGAGAAGTTGTGCTCTATTTGTATACTATGTGTTAAAATGCATTCTACTGTAAAATAAATTAATAAAAAAGAGAATTGAGTTGTATTATTTATATTATTCAAGCTGAGCAAATAAATCAGGAACAGCTAGGAATAGACAAAATGACTGTGTGTCTCTACTTTCAAAGGAACTTTTAAAACACATATATGATTTAAACCAACCCTCTTATTGCACAGATGAAAACTTGGATCTATAGAGGTTACCTGACTAGATAGGTACCAAAAGACCAGTGGGTGTCAGATCTAAGATTAGACCTTGAGTGTCCTCCATCAGTGTGAATAACTGACCCACAGTAGACTTGCTGTGAGAAGGGAGAGAGCTACCGAGGTCATGCAACCCTGAAAGAAGGAAGACTCCCAGAGGTGGGGAAACAGGGACAATGGATGTTCACAGATGAACTACAGAGATAACAAGCCCCTGAGTTCTTTCTAGAACCTGAGTATGGTAGAAGAAAACATGTAAAATAAAAAATAATAACTTTGTGACAGCGATTCAATAGTCAAGGACTGTGTAAAATGAAGATTAATAAGGAAAATGAAGAAATGAGGAAAATAATTAAAATAATTAATAATATGTGAACTAGTGACAAGGTGTTTGGTATTATGAAAATAAATGTTTCCTTCCATTTTTTACTTTAGTGGGGGTGAATATAAATATAATATGCTATTATCATGTAAGTGTTTCTTAGTTTGGTTCTTAAAAACCTATTACCAGAAATACTATGAATGTTTGCTATCATGCAGATTTCTGAACTCCATTCCAGAGTTACCGATTCAAAAATCTCCCAGCTGTCACTCAGAAATCTTAATTTAAAGCAAGATTTCCATGTACACTGACATGTAAGAACCATTATTGATGTCATAGCAAAATTAGAGAAACTCTATTTGTTGTGCAGTCCTCTCCAGTCCATCTCATATTTATGGCTACTGGGGTACATAGGCCATGAGTGACCCTAAATAACAAACACCACCTGAAACCTGCCACGACTTGCCACCAGCCCTTCATTCCCAACACACCATAACCGGCAGATAGACTGAAATGGATCAGGCCGTGGTTGACTCAACCTTAAGATTCTATATTTTTAAGCTAAAAGTAAAATAAATATTGTTTTGGTAATGAAAATACTACATTTTGTTTCATAAGATAGAACATAAGATAGAATATTGAGGATCAAGAAAAAAGTGAACTTATTTTTTAAAAAGAAGCCACAACTATGGACAGTGGACGATACTTCTTTCCTGCTTCCCTCAATAAGACCAAGGCCAGAGCACCCCCCAATCCCATCAGACTTCCCTTGTAAAGTGCTAGAGAAGGACAGTGTCCAGCTTTGCCTTGAATCCTTGGTGGGGACAGAAATGCCTGAGAAGTAGGGTGTGAGGTGGTAATCTGGGCAGGGCAAGAAACCTCTTGAACAATAGGATAAGACAGCTACAGGGACAGCTAAATGTCCGCCTAACCTCCAGGCTCTCTATCTGACCTCTCCTCTCCTCCCCCTCTGTAGAGTATAGCCAGACAGTAGAGTCCACTGTGAAAGGAGTAGGAAGAAGTGACAATTCAGGCTGGAAAACTGTATTCAACCAAGAGTACCTGCTTATTTCCCCAACCCACAGAATGCCCTTCAGGGCAGAAAGGAATGAAGACAGCAACATATTTTCACACCTAAATTGCTGAGGCAATTCTCAGAAATCTGTTTTGAGGCGAGAGATTGAAAATAGAGCAGTAATCGCTACCTTTGAGACTGCATTCCTTAAATATAATAGCTAGCACTCGACTCCTGATTATTTTTGCCCACTGAGGACAAAGACTTATCAGGAAAAATAGAAGGTGAGCACATCTGAGGACAAGTATGCTAACACTACTCCCTTCCTGGATGCACACACATGTTACCAGAGCTGAGCAGATACTCTGGCCCCATTTCCGTGCAGGTAGCTCTGCCTCCTGATTACATCTGTGGCAGCCCCTGGTTGTCTGGAATTGTTACTTTAAATAATAAAGGCTATAATTTTCTCATAGCATGTAATTGTCAGATGAAGCCATTTAGTAGACAGAAAAAAAGGGTGTAGAGATAAAAACTTCACTTCCTCTTTTCTTTAACTCATTGTTGTTATTCATCTATAAGGTTCCCAGGCCTCCTCTGCCTACCTACTATTTCTAGGAGCCTCTAGAAATATTTTACATATATACATACACACACATTATATGCATACATATACATATATATATAACTATTTATTTTATTTAAAGTTCCTAAGTTTAAGCCAACAATTCCAGCTTCAATATCATCAAAGTTTTTCACCTGAGATGCTGAACAAATGGCAGAGTAACTAATCAAATTTTACATCTTACTTTGTTTTCTTCTTCCCTGGATTCAAATATTAATAGGTAGTGAAAAAAGTAACTGGATGGGAAAATTATTTGTAAAATGATTAATTTCTAAATAGCTGAAGAGTTTAATAAATGTTTTTTATATGATGGAAATCAGTAGATTCTTAAAGTTAGAAACTAAACTACATGAAAGTAACACAGTCAATCTCCTGCTCTAGAATAGTATAGGAGACTCATTTTCAAAAAGCTTTAAGTACTTCACTTTCTCCACTGAACACTGTATAGTTTCAAATCCGTTGAGCTGAAATATCCCTAGCCAACTCTAATTATCCAGTGCGATAAAAGTCTATAAAGTGTTTTGTTTCTTCTTTTCTACATATTTCCACCTTATTACTAAACCAGCCAGCATATACATAAAACTGTAATTTCACAAAGAAAAACTTACTTGCCAGGATCCACAAAGTTTGAGAATGTTACTCACACTGCTCCCAGTTTGAGGGTTGTGGTTCTCTAATGAATATTAAATAAGAGAGATACTGTTGCTGCCAGATGGTAAAAATAAGATGCATAAGACCCAGGACTGTCAAAGAGAACCATTTGGCAATTTTTTTTTCTGATCATAAAATGGAATAAATAATATAGTCATAAGACTTGGGTTTAAAACATGGCCCTGCATGTTGGTAATTATATAAACTTGCCCATATATATTTTTTTTAATCTTTAAACTGAGAGTTGATGTGAGGATTTTTAAAAGGATATCTTTTGTGCAAACACTCAAAATTGCTATAGGATGCAAGAAATCTACTTAGGATTTTTTTTTTTCTTTTAAGCTTAATTCCTGGACTTGATGTCCTTGAAAACTCCATCTACACCATTTGGATGGCTTAGAGCAGCTTTGCAGAGCTGAAGTTAATGAGGTAAGGCATGAGACTGAACACAAAAGGTTTCCTAAGCTTAGGCACCCAAGCTGTGGAATACTCCCAGGGAACACTCCCTCTGAATCTCTCAGTCAAGCATGGCTCCAAAAAAGAGTCCTCTTGAGCATTCTCAGTGGGGAAGTCAAGCTATAAATTAGGAGGGAGGTGGAGTTTAACCAGATGGGTCAAATTATTAGGAGAGCCTTTGCCATGCTACTACCTAGATACACAGTGTTTAGGTTGGAGGAGAACCAGTTGAAATAGACCTGTGGGCAGGTGCAGGGTGGGAAGGCAAAACCCATTCAGGCACTTTCTGGGCCTCTGGCCTGATTCTGTGTGGACCAAAAAATAATGTCAAAGGGAGACCTCTTTCCTATTGTACCATTTGGACCAAAGTGGCCCTGACTAGTAACTAAAGAAGGAAATGGTATCCTCATGGCAATCAGCCCTGAAACTGCAGAAATGAGCAAGCCTGCCACCAAGAATGTACAGAAGAGTACTCTGTCTTGGTCACCCAAATCTTTATGGGTCAGAATACTGTCTCCCCATCTGAACAAAACATCAATTCCATACAATTCCCCTAGAACAATTCTCCCTGATGCCAAGTACATTTGGGAAATAATATTTCCCATATCCCTCCAGCAATAGTGTCACACTGCCTTTAAGCACATGAAACATCCTAAAAAAATCTTATATTTTAAAAATTATAACTTCATTTAACCAAACTTATTAAAAGAAGCAGCTTTATCCAGTGGTTAAGAATGGGAAATTCTAGAACCAGGCTTTGTACCTCGTGTCCCTCCACTTACTAGCTCTGTGTGAGCTTGGACAAGTTTATCCTCTGGTTCAGTTTTATACATGTGAAATGAGAATAATAATATATCTTCTTTATGATGATGTCTTGAAAATGAAATGAGCTAATAAGTGAAAATCATAGAGAAAAGTACCTAGAATACATAAAAGACTCCATAAATTTTAGCTATTCTAATTTCATTAGTCTGATGATTAGTATCTATTTTTATAACAACTAATAGCATCCTAAGGAACATGTGTCCCAAGGAATAGAGAAGTGCTAGTACAGAAAGATCTTATTTCAACCCCCCAAAAGAAGTTAGCACCCTCTGTATCATAAAAAGCACTACTGGCAAATCAGTTTTAGTCTCTAATATCTATTTAACTTTCCTATGTGTTTCCCTGTCAGTAGATTAGCTAGTCCTTCTATCCCTAATAGGGTAGAATTCTAGGGAAAATGCAGTTACCATGATAACCAGCAGCTGTTGCCCAGTCCTGGTTCCAACCTGATTTCTCTTAAAGTACTACCTTCTAGACAGAGGCCCCATCAGATTCAAAGCTGTCCTCAAAGGACTTCAGGTTAGGAACCAGAGCTGCCCATCAACATGGATATGGAAATGACCTTGTACTGCCTCACCCTAGAATTCTGAAGCATGCAGAGGGGAATAAACTAGTAACAGTAATGGTCATGCCAGCCTGCAAGCTGCCTACTCCAAAGAAGCCCTCTGCCCACTCCATGGAAGCCCTCTGATACCCCTCTACCTTGGTTTCTGCCACCAAAGCTTGACCCATTTCTGCTGCTGTGATCTGCAATTCCCAAGGAGCCCCGTGCTACATGCCAGGCACTTCACTGGTCTGACTTGCCAGATCTTTCTAAGGGCTAAACTTTTCTTCAAGTCTTTCTCATTTGTACAAAGCCCCAGGCTGCAATTTCAATGCCTATACCCACCTTTGCTCAAATTTATTGAAATATCTCAAATTTAGACCTTACCTTGAGTCTAGTCTTGTTCTAGCAGAGATAGGGCTGAAGCTTCTGTCCTTGAATTTGTGCTATTCATGCCTTTTTGCTTCTCTCCAGCTCAGTCTTTTAGATTCCTAGGGTGCCCCATGGCCATGCCAATTTGCATGTATCCAGTCATCTAGTCATCCAGCATTTATCAACTGCTCTCTACATACAGGCACTACTCTAAGTTCTGTAGGTGCAATATTGAACAAAAATAGACTCTCCCTGTTCTCACATAGACACACTTTAGTCATGGAAAAAGACAAATAAATGAATCCAATCATTTCAAATTATAAAAGTACTAAGCAAAAAAAAAAAAAAGTGAAAGTTATAAAGTAATGGTGACTGGGAGAAAGGGATTCAGTGAAGGAGACAGGTTAGGCCTCTTGGGAGTGGAGACACCTGAGCTGAGACCTGCAGGACAATATGAAACCAGCATTGCGAAGATCTCATACAGAATAGTCTCCTCAGAGCAGAGCCAACAGCCAGTGCACAGATGCTACAGCCAGAACCAGCCTGTGATAGGGAAGGGGGAAAAAGGCTAGTGAGTGTGACTAGATCAGAGTAAAGGACAAGAAGAGAAAGTAAGAGAAGAGGCTAGAAAGGGAGGCAGGGCCAGATGGTGCCCATCCTCACAGGCCAAGATAAAGAGTTTGTATTTTATTCTCATTGCAATAGGAAGCCATGGAAGAATAAGTAAGACATGAGGAATGATAAGTCCATCCCTCTTCTTGAAACTACAACAACTACAGTACATATGCACTCAACAATATGTCAGGGATTCTGAACCAAATCCTGCATTCTGTTTGCTGATAGTCACACTAGGGATACTACAGTGCTGTAACCGAGTAGAAGCTAAAATTATAACACTACCACCAAAAGCTATCCCTGTTGGCCTGAGAAATGTTATAGCGTAATTCAAGAAGGCAAAATTTCATATATGTTAATAGCTCTCATTAATAAGATACACCCTTCCCCTTGGGATTTGGCAGTAATAACAACTCCAGCAGGAGTGGCATCCGAATCCTAAAATAACAGCTTTACAGAGAAAGTAGAATTGCTCACAGTGACTACCTCAGCCTAAAAAGTAAGAGAATTGGAAATGTAAAGATAGTATCTGTAACAAGTGTCATTCTACTGCTTTACAGCTCTTGCCAAAATAGCTCTTTAAAAAAAATGTACATGAAAGTGAGTTTCCAATTAAAAAAATAAATCTCAAATATAGGCAAATAGTGTCCCTACCTCTTGCAATTATAATAAATGATTAAGTAGGTGTCACAAAGATGGAAAGGCAGAGCATCTCTTCCAAATCCCGAAAGACAACTTTCTCATTTTAACTGATCCTTTGTCTAGAGTGAAGACCTGCATAGGGAAGCTGACTCCTGGAGTGTCCCTGATAAAAATACATCTTTCCAGGGGTAAGAGCAGAGATGAAACTTTAGCAGACATTGCTCATAAGAGTCTGCCAATTTTCTCTATACTTCTCAAGCCAGTGTATGTGCTCCTGACAATAACATTCAGCAAACAGCCTAACCTCAGATGCAGTACAATCACCAAGAGAGGACAATGAGCAGTTAACATCCAGACTGCTTAGGAGCTCCTCTGATTAAAGATGCTGAGAACATACTGATGCCACCAATTACAGGGGCTTTCATGCACCTGTATTTACATGAGACTGGGAGGGCACTTACAGAGGACAAGACATTTTCTGTCTTATGGAGAAGAAATACAGGTTAGCCCTCTTCTCAAATCCCTCAAACTTGGTTTAGATTACTCTTTTGCTTTTAGTATCTTTAACACTTGTGTTGAGGTTACTTTGCAATAAAAGTACTCTCAATTTGTATCACACATGGACGACTACCTTATCTCCCCCAATATGCCATAAACTCCTCGAAGTCAGAGTCATCTCTCAGGTTGCTCACTTACCCCTGGTATAAAGTTTTCTAACAGTACATAAGAGAGACAGGGAAATAAAAAATAATAGTCTTCCAGCTTCACTCCCCCAAAATAACTACTGTTAAGTTTCTTGTAATTCCCTCCATTAAACTTTGTGGCCTTACATAAACTTTTGTGTTATGCACTATTTAATCCATGGAGTAAAACTTAGAAGAAATGTGGATTGATATCACATAATTTTAAATCATTTCTAATTCAAGGAAGTATACAAATAAAGAATTATAAATTACCATAAAATAAGGGTACATATGTGGATGTACCCAGTAGATATATCCTGCTTCCATCCACCACTCACACCCTGTGCCCCCAGCTCCCAAGACTTTAGTAAGCACTGCAGTTGCGTGGTAGGTGGAGCAACCCTAGCACAGGCCTGGTGAGTTCAGTGCAGTCTCTAATCCACCAGGTATTCTGAGGTCAACTCACTCCATCCTTTTGGATCTCATTTTCCTCTCCCCCACAACAAGAAGGTGTCCCTTCAGGTCTTTTTGATGAAGAGTTCAGGATTGAAGCTGATCGAGTAACACCAAATACAAATAGACATGCTAAGGCCAAAGACTGAACTTTTTGTCAGGGCCCAAGCTAAGAAATAGGCAGAAAATCATAGAAACAACCAATGCAACAGATTTCTAAGAGATTATGGGCATAAATTAAATTGAAGCAGCTATTTTTTAAATCAATTTCCTGAGATATAATTCCTAGGAAAATCTTAGATGTCTCATTTGACCACATACTAGAGATACACCAAATAATATTTACTGCTCTTTAAGTTACCTTAGTATATGTCAGCAACTCTCCAGAAGCAGAACCATATTTATTCTTTCTCAGAAATGCATGTGGCCTTCCTACAAGCATCTGAAGGCTTGTGATTACTTTTCCATTGTCACGAGTCACAGATGTGTTCAATTATACTCAGTATCTACAGGGCCACAAGTTAGGCCACTAGTTAACATCTTAATTTTATTTCATTTTTTTGGTACTGGAGATTGAACCCAGGAATGCTTAACCACTGAGCCACATCACCATTTTCAGAAAGGGTTGCAGTAAATTGATGAGGGCCTTGCTAAGTTGCTGAGGCTGGCCTCAAACTTGAGATCCTACTGTTTCAGCCTCCCAAGATGCTTGGATCACAGGCATGTGCCACTGTGCTGGCTTAACATCTTAATTCTCATTTGCCTTCTCACAGACAATTAGATGGCTATTAAGAAGGGAGTCTTCCTGCTGATCATCGTACTGGTAAATCTACATGCAGCACTGCATTGTACCACGAGCACAATTAAATATCCAGGGGAGTGGGAAGTACTAAGAAGGACAGAGGAGAGAGAGGGAAATGGGAGTAGGGAAGATACTATCCAGGTTAAATATTTTGATTTCAGGCAGCTGACATCAGTAAAGCCAATAGTAACGGTTGAATATCCTTGCTCTAGGGCAAAGCATAGAGAAGGGAAGTGGCATCTGCAAGTTTTGTTGCCACATCTTCTTGTTTGTTTTTTTTTTTTTAATAAGAGGCAATAAAAATGGAGGTTCAGAGAACAAGCCTTGGGTTCTGCCACTGCTAAGCAACTCCCTAATCAGTTCTGAGTATCCATTTGTTCATTACTTAAAATGAGGCACAACAAAACGTGCATTATGTTATTATTACTACTATTTGAAAATATGAATTTTCTTGGGCTATCTCCTGTGAAGGATCCTTGAAAAAACAATTACAAGTTAAAATGAGAAATCACACTCTAGTAAAGAGTATCCCTTACCTGAAATGAATTCATTTGGCGAAGGGATGATGGCAGGATGGCATTACTCCTTGATAGTATCAACAGCAGCTCCAAACAGGTTGCAGCAGGCAAGGTTAATGAATGGACACTGATGTCACTTTCCCAGGAGCTGGCAAGCCTGGAACACCAACACATTGACTCTGATAAATGCAGTGTAACTATCTTTCAAATCTGATCTAGAAGAAGAAAACTTTCAGTTGTGGGAGAAAAAAATGCAATGTACAAAAATAAAATGTATTAAAATGTTACAAAGAAAATGTCCAAGACATTTTTATAATGTTGGTAGTACAAAGCAGATGGATTAGGCAATTCTCAGGCCACCATTTCTTACCCAATGCATAAGAGTCATAGCAAAAGCACTTATCTTTGTGGGATCTGTTGGCAGGGAGATGGGGAATAATGGCTAACACGTTGCGGTGATTCCTATGTTCTATATGCTCTGCTCTACGTGGAATATCTTGTTCACACCTCAACAACTGAAGCAAAGGAACTATTGTTATTCCCACTATACACATGTCGAAATGGTTTCTAAGCCAGACAGGCCCTTGTGAAATACTAGTTCAGTGATTTTCAAACTTGTGGAAAGTAAAGAATCCTTTTGTTTGGTTTTTTTTTTAAATCTTGTAACAGCTCCAACTTACAATATAAATAAAAGCAAAGCTGCTCTGTTTGAAGGGCAGCATTGGCAGCAGGCTTCCTTCATCTTCCAGAGTGGCCCTTGAAGCAGCTCTGTTATATCCTGTGGAGCCCATTTGAAAATCCTTTCATTTGCGAGATCAGGAAATTGAGGTCAAGGGACTTGTCTGAGATGAGGCAGAGGTGTAGAAAGTGATAAAGGTGGGCCTAGAATCCTGGTTTTCTGCCTCCTTTCTTTTTACTAAGTAGTAAAAAGAAAAATCAGGAAATAACGAGAAAATAGCATAATAAGAATAATACAGCCAGGCACAGTGGTGCACATCTGTAATCCCAGCAGCTCAGGAGGCTGAGACAGGAGAACCACGGGTTCATAGCCAGCCTCTGCAACAGCGAGGCCCTCAGCAACTCAGTGAGACCCTATCTCTAAATACAATACAAAAAAGGGTTGGGGATGTGGCTAAGTGGTTGAGTGTCCCTGAGTTCAATCCCCATTATCTCCCCCAACCCAGCAAAAAAGAATAATACAAGTCTTAGGCTTTTAATTCTTCTACTTATCTATTTCTTGCCTGATCCCCTACTGAAGTGTCTCCTACCACTTCCTAATTTTTAAGAGAAATATATAACCATATATATAATGTTTTATACTTGTTTTATAAAGATGCATGTATTCTTTTGCCATCTCCATAAACTCATCTCTGCAAAGCTACCTTTTCCCAACCCAAATCAGTGGTGACTAGTGGAGGTTTAAGGGGCATCAGTGATGAAGGCCATAATGGATTTTAGTGCTTTGTAGGAAGAGTCATGACAAACAGTACCAGTTTCCTGCAGCCACAACACCAATCAGGTTGTTTATTATGCTAATGTTTTTCTGATGTGGGTAGCAGAGTTAAACTGCCTCTGAAGCATTTGCCGGTAAGCTGAACAGGAATGGGCGCTGTTCACTTTCCTAAAAATGATCTAATTTCAGCAAGGGCATGTTTGTCTTCTCTGGTTTTTTTTTTTTTTTTTTGGTTATACATGGCAGTAGAATGTATTTTGACATACATACATATATGGAGTATAATTTCCTATTCTTGTGGTTGTACAGGATGTGGAATTACACTAGTCATGTATTTATTCATATATGAACATAGGAAAGTTATGTCTGATTTATTCTACTGTCTTTCCCATTCCCATCCTCCCTCCCTTGCCCCCATTACCCAGTGGACCTCCATCTCCCACCCACCCCCCACTATTGTGAGTCAGCATCTGCATATCAGAGAGAACAGTGGCCTTTGGTTTGGGGGGATTAGTTTATTTCACTTAGCATTATAGTCTCCAGTTCCATCCATTTACTGGCAAATGCCATAATTTCATTCTTCTTTATGGCTGAGTAATATTCCATTGTGTATATGCTTCTCTGTGTTTTAAAAATTATTATTTTATATTGTCTGACTATTAATCTCTGTGGTTTTGCTCATTATATAGCATTCTCAAAATTTCTGCTGTCTTTTCAAAAAGTCAAATTTTGTTCTGTCACAGTTGACTCCCAAGTTCACTCTCCACCTACTTTATTATGCCCTCCACCATGCTGTTACTTTCCATCTCTGTGCGCTTTGTATGGCACATACAGTCTTCTGGGCCTGCGAGGCTACTCTCTTTCCTGATGAACCTCCACTCATCTTGCCAGAGCCACTCAGGTGTCATTTCTTTTGAGAACCTTGTGTCTAACCTGCCTAATATCATATTTATATCTATTATAACACTTACTTCTGCCCCTCTTAGTATTTTTATTCTTTCTAGATCAGACATGAGTGGATTTCTCTAACTTTGTAGGCTCATTTGGGAAAAAAGATTAGAAAGCTGCCTCAAAATTGCATTTCTGTAGAAGCACTCACATAATTTTCTACTGACTTTTTTTTTCATTTACACTTGTATGTTTAAGAAATAATTTAAGTGTTTAGAATTTTTACCCTAGACAGCCCCCCATCTACACCAAAGCTACTTTCATTCTGAATTTTTTTTTTTTTAAGTACAGTAAAAAAGGTTTTTATTTTTTCTCAGCAAAAGGCCACTGGACACTGCCCAGGACTGTGGATGCTCCTTGGAGATCTTCTGGGAATCTCCAAGATCTAACCCAGGTGGGTCAAGCTGCAGAGCTTCAGTAAGAGTCCCCAGGGATGAGGTGGGCTGTGCCACCTGTGGAGGGGCCTGCTGGAATACAGAGTCCTCATCATTTTCTTTCACTTTTGGTAGTAATATACTAAAAGATAAATTATACAAATAAATATTTTGACAAGAGGTATCTTCGTTTGTCATCACGTAACATGTTCATCTTAAAATGATCATCAAAGTGGTCATGTGGAGTTCAGGGCATGTGTGTTGACAAAGCCCAAGGTATCTGCCTCAACTATCCACCCATGGCTCAAATATCAGTACAATGTCTGTCAATGATACAGGCACTTTAAGAAACACAGGGCAAAATCTGGATTACTCATGGCTTTCCTCCAAAGACATCATAGGTTATTAAACCTAACTCAGTACTCTTCCACTGTACACCAACCAAGATACTTCAAAAGGAACGATGAACTAGACATCAATTGAAACCTATTTCCGTGATTTCCTGGGAAGGAAAAGCTTTCCTAAGAAGTCGGAACTGTCAGCCAAATGACCTTAAGTCTAAGCGACCAAAATGCAGGCAGAGGACATACCATCCTTGTTCCTAAAGTTCTGCCTCGAGAAAATTCCCTAGAGAAGCAACTATGGCTTATCTCCTTTAAAAGAGGCAACATGAAGGGGACAAAAAGTCACCTTCTACCACTTCTAACAAAAACAGTGAAATTGAGACTGAATCAAACCAATCAATATCAAGAAAATAACCTGAGAAAATAGAAGGTGATATAGACTTTTAGAAAATATCAGGGTCATTTAACGTAACACACTAAAATGTCAAATATATATTATATAACAATTCAGTACTAAAAATTAAAATATATAAAGGTCCAACATACTATATAAAGAAGAAAAATGATACAATATGGGAGAACTTGAGATGGAAACATTCATTTAATCTCATGTTTCTCATCTTTCAGTAGATGATGTGGAGTTTTCAGTCCTTGATGAACCAAAGAAAGCCAGTAGCCTAGAGGTGGGGTTGTGGCTCAGTGGTAGAGCACTTGCCTAGCATGTGTGAGGCACTGGGTTCAATCCCCAGCACCACATAAAAATAAACAAATAAAAGTATTTACAACTAAAAAAAATTGTAAAGAAAAAGAAGGCAAATAGACTATTAAAGATATTGAAATACAATGTTCATATCTGTAGATTTTATAAATTCACTTTAAAAGTTGCAATAATGATAAGCCCATTAATTTGAGCTCTCAAAACAGCAAAACAAGCAAATGATAATTTAGTACTAGAATCATTAATAAGCAACTATTTAATATATAAGCTGTACAAGTAAGCAAAATTTTAAAAATTTTTGTAAGCCATTCTCAAGAATATAAAATTCTGAAATAACTAAATGTGTTGGTGCATCTGTTGTATTAAATATTTTAATTTATATTTAATAAATATTTACTTATATAAATAAGTAAATACTGAAATTTATAAGTAGTGTAGGTATGTACATTTTTCAGGATAAAATTCATATAAATTTTAATATCAGGTTCATTAAGTAATAAACTGTGTCCTTAAGACAATTTTCTCAAAAAATTTTAAAAGGAAAGTTTTGACCTTTTCAAATCACAAAGGTCAACACTGGTCTTTAATACTCTTTGAATTAAAGTGCTCTTGAAAGACGGAATTTAGGTACACAACTCCTAAAAACTATGCCTTTTGAACTTTGCTGGTAAGAACTCTAAGCCTGTCAAGACAAATCTTTGTCTCCCCTACATCAAAAAGTGTAGGAAAATGGCTCTACTTTAAGTAAGATATCATAAGACAATCTAATAATTAAATGTATTAACACTTGCCAAAAAATAAGAGATTTTTAAAATAAATAAATACCTGTATTACTGCAAGACACCAGTGACTTAGAATGTAGGAATAAGACCGGGAGTGTGTTCATTAAGGAGAACCCACCCTACCAACAAGCCTGTTGGAAACATCATAACTGAACATATATTATGGAGAGCATCTAAAGAGACCAGCTACTCCCTCAGACATTAAAAAAGTTTTGTTACAGAAAATTTCAAATATCCAAAAGGAGAGAGAAAAGAAAAGTGGGTCCATGTAACTAAACTGAGGAAAAACCTAAATAAATCATCTAGAGTTAACCTGCTTCACCTGCTCGTAGTTGCTGTATTTAGTTGAATTTTTAAAATTACCAGTTTTAGAGATCCATTCCACATGTGGGTCATGATGGTAACACCTGATACAGTTTGATGACCCATGCCCTGACCCTTGATGACTTTTTAAACTCTAAATCACCTTTCCCACACCTCAGCCCATAAACAGCCACAAATCTGATCCTTGGAGAGGCAGATTTGAAACTTGCTTTCCCATCTCTACCCATGGTTACCAGTTAATAAATTCTCTCTTTTTCTAAAAACTCATCTCAGTGATTGACATGTTGCATGGGAGACAAAATGGACCTGGTTCAGTAGCATACCCAACACCCTATTTCAAACCATCATTTTCACATGGTCAACTCTGCTTGTCTGTATCCCCACATACTACCACCAACCCTGAATTATTTTGGAAGAAACCACAGACAACATATCATTTCATAAGGAAATATTTCAGTATATATCTCTAAAAGATTCTTTTTGAAGAGGTACCTACACATAATTCATTATGCTTAAAAATTTAATAATATTCTAGTATCAATTTTGTAGTCAGTGTTCAATTTCCTCAGTTAACTCATTAATATTTTCACAGTTTGTGTGAGTCTAGACTAAACAAGGTCCATACACTTGTTGACACTTTTTTTTTTTTTTTTAAAGATGGGGTCTTGCTATGTTGCCCAGGCTGGCTTCAAATTTGTGATCTTCCTGCCTCAGTGTCCTGAGTAGCTGAGATTACAGGCATGTGTCACAGTGCCCAGCTCGACATGTGTTAAATCATCCTTACTCTGTATGCCACATATTGTATGGCTCCATCTGTATGAAATGTTCAGAATGGGCAAATCTATCTACAGAAAGTAGATAAGAGATTGTCATGGGCTAGAAGGACGGAGCAATGGGAAATGAATGCTAACGAATACAGTATTATACTTTGGGGTGAAAAAATATTCATGGTTGCAAAACCTTGTAAATACACTGAAACACCCTGAATTGTATCCTTTAAAACAGCGATTTTATGGTGTGTACATCATATTTCAACTTAACAAAGAAAGTAATTTGAGGGAAAAAAACTACCTTTAAGAACAAAAGGTGGCTTTAGGACATGAACAGAATATTGCACACATTGGCCTAATTATGTAATAATGAACTAGTAAAAATATTCCCAACAGAAACTAAAAAGTATTAAAGCTTCTACTGCAATTAATTCTAGACAATATTACTTGCAAACAGATAAACATGAGGTAAGCTGGCCTTTATACCATGTATTTATATTTAACTTAAAAATAATTATAATGTTTATTTTTATTTTGTTATTTTTTATTCCTGTTCCCTGATTCAACTGGGAAAATCAATCTTCAAATTATTTATTGCCAGGTTAGCATTTGTTCTTCTTTGCCCTTCATCTATTTTTTTCCATTTTAAGACTTTAAAGCATTCTTCTCACTTTTTATTTTATATTTTGATAATTGTATTCAAATGCAGTGTAAGATGTAATACAGACCCAGTTTCCCCTAGTGATAATATTCTAGATAACTGCATTGACAGTGATAAAATTCAGCCAAACTGACAATGAATTTCATCAGTCAGATATGTATTCATGTGTATATGTGTGTGTTTAGTTCCATGCAATTTTATCACATATGCAGATCCACATGACCACATTCACATTAAAACAGCCAATATACATAACTATTCCATCACAAGGATCTCTCATGATACAAAGAGGCACAGCTATCTCCATCCATTCTCCAATCCCTTCTCCCTGGCACTCATTAATCTGTTCTTCATCTTTATAATTTTATTTCAAGCATGTTATATAGCTGAGCACAGTAGCAGATGCCTATAACCCAGCTACTTGGGAGGCTGAGGAAGGAGGATCGCAAGTTTGAGGCCAGCATGAATAATTTAGCAAGATCTTATTTCAAATAAAATTTAAATAGGGCTAGAGATGTAATTCAGTAGAATAATATTTGTCTAGCATGCATGAGGCCTCCAATACCAAAGAGGAAAGAAAAATGAATACTAATGTTAATGAATTCATTTAGGTGTCAACTTTTCAGATTGGCTTTTTTTCATTCTGTATAATCCCCTCAGGACTCATTCAAGTTATTGTGTGTATCAATAGTTCACTCCTGGGTTGGGAGTGTGGCTCAGTAGTATAGTGTTTGCTTAGTATAGTGTTTGCTTAGCATACACAAGGCACTAGGTTTAATTCCAACAAACACTCACAAAGTTTATTCCTTTTCATTGCTGAGTAGATTCCCATAATATCCATGTACCACAGTTGCTTAACCATTCATATAGGGAAGGACATTTGGCCTGATTTCTGGTTTTGGCTATTATAACTAATAGCTATGAGTTCCTATGAACATTTATTTGTATACAGGTTTTGGGATGAACATGTTTACACTCTTTCCTAAGATAAAAGTCCAAAAGTCCAAAACTGGGTCATATGATAAATACATGTTTAAAATTTCTTAATTTTAATGTGATCAAACATGAAATTCTTCCCTTAAGCTTGCTACTTTGGGTGTCTTGTTTAAAAAATTTTTGTCAAATCCTCATAAATGCATCCCCCCACCCCTTTTTTTTAGCCTCCTTTAACTCCCCCTACTTCCCCACCACCAGTGACCTCTATTACCTACTGGCCTCTCTTGTCCTCAAAGTCAACTGCTCTGGCAATAATAATTCATTCTCTCTATTAGGTATCTAATAGTCTAAAGTGTGTGTATCCAAATTATACCTTGGGTATCTTTTCTCCTCAGTTTTTTCCCCTGCTATGAACAAGGTTATAATAATGTCTCTTCTTATATATCCTTATATTCTAGCACTTTGACTTATATGGCTAGTCTTTGGAGTGGTATTATCAGGTTGAAAGACATATGCATTTTCCATTTGAATAGATGTTTGCAAAGTCTGTGCCAATTCACATTTACAAACCTGTCACAGAAGACTCTTTGCCCCATAATTCCATTAACAATGAACTAACAGATTGAATTTTTGAAGTTTGATGGAAAAAAATTATAATATGCTATTCATTTGGTTTACACTTGCCTAATTCCAATGATCTTGAATGTCTTCAATCCTGCTTTTTCCTGGCACTATGATTTTTACCTAGAAAGCCTGAGAGAGTCTCTTAATAGAGTTAGGAAATGTAGCCAAAAAAATTATGTAAAAACCAAGAGTCTCTCTAGTTCCCAGGCCAGGAGTAGAGGTGAAGGGGAGGTTAAAGATAGTAATGGGAAAATATTTGCTTCTATCACAATAGGATCCATACTTATAAAACACTTAGAAATAAAATTTAACAAAAAAGACAAAGGACCCACAGAAAATAAATTATATAATCTACTTAAGAGCATAAAACAAAAACAAATACAAAGATATGCTTAATATCATAAAAATGTCAATTGTCTCAACATTTATTATTTAATGCAATTTCAATTAGAATCCCAAAAGGACTGGTTTTCATCAGAACTAGATAAAATGACAATATATACAAGGATAATTCTTGAAAATGACCATAAGAAATAAGAATGCTGATAAGCAGACTTGCCTTTTAGATACTAAAACATATAATAGAACCAATGTAACTAAATTAATAGTACTGCTACAAGAAACAAATAAATCAGTGGAACAAAACAAAACCTAAAAATGGACTCTAATGTTTGTGAAATATAATATATTATAAAGGTATTTACCCATGATAAATGATACTACAGTTTGAGAAAGATACGAATTACTTATAGTACCAGCTCAAAAAACTATCCATAATGGAAAAAATAAACTTATCTTACAACTTATGCAAAAATAAATTAAAGATATAGTAAAGGCATAAATATCTAAAAAAAATCAATAAAAATATTCATAAAATCTAAAAAAACTATATCAAACCATATGCTAGAAGTGTTTTATCATTTTTTAAAAATATACTTAACAAGTTTTTTTTACAAAAATCCAAGACAGAGGGCAGAAACTCTGATGATGACAGAAAGAACTTCTAAAAATTGATAAAAAGAGGAGAAAGAATGGGAATTAATGTTTTAAAAGGCTCTTAGGTAGTGACTTTTAAATCATCTGAAGGTAACAAGTCTCTATGATAATATAACCAAAGGTACAGAGTCTGTTTAAAATAGTGCTCATCTTTACAAAGAGAATTTTTGCATACAATTTTGGGTATTTCTCAGATTACTTCCTAATTCACTCATGCCCTTCTTTCATATAAATGGAACCATGCAATATATGACCTTTTTGGTATGGATTCTTTTACTTAGCATAATGTTTTCAAGATTCATGAACCCTTGATAAGAATCATTGCTTTCAGATTAAAATATTTTTTCTAATTTATTATTTGATTAAATAATACAAACAATTCCATTTTGAACTAACTTCTAATAATATACCATTATATCTGTGTTAGGAATATTAATAAATATAACCATTTAGAAAAAGTTTTCAAAGAGAAGCTCTCCTGGCTCACATTTTTTTTTTTTAAAACCACATTCCATTACCAGAAGAAATCAGTTGAAAAAGAGGCTGAGAAACATACTTCCAATCCTTTAATCACCCTCCAGAGTAACCAACTGAAAGTCGAAGAATGAGGGCTTGGCCATAATAAATTAGGTCCACTCTAATAACATTCTCATAAGCAAACCTCACACTTGGCACTACAGGTTCTCTATCCCATCAGGGGCAACTCAATTACCCACTAGAGCCATCATTTAAGTCCTTTATCAATGTGGATATGAAAGATTTCAGATGTATGAGGCACAAAGCAAGGGCTTAAAATGTTTTCTTCCTTCTTCTTCTTCCTTCTCCTCCTCCTTCTCCTTCTTTATAGATCTAAATTTCTTTATTTTTAAAAGAACAAATTATTAAAAACATGTCAGTGAATCTATTGGCATTATTACTACTGAGATTACTGGCATTGATCCACTATCATTAATTACTGAGTGTTTTACTTGGGTCTGTTTTATATGGAAGTTTTTAAGATGTTTTCTTCTTTGAGAATTTACTAGACTCGGTAAAACAAACAGGTTTTCTTTGTTTTTCAGTTTGAGTTGGCTGGCAGTTATGAGTATTGAAGAAAATGACAAAACCATATCTGGTATCAGCAGAAAAGAGAGATGCGATCTATCAGAACTCTATCAGCAACTTCAGATACCTTCAGAAACCTTCAGAAGTGGGTGGATCCTAGTGGTCTGCCCATGTCCAACTGCACTCTTCCCTGCTTTCACAGAATACTGTCCTGTTCACTATCCCTGGCTTTTCTCCACTCCTTTTCCTAAGTCCATGCTAGGATTCCTTCCCTTGGAAATCCATACACTCTTCCTCACAAGAGAGAAGTTGACAATATTGTGATTCAATTTAGAAGAATTAAGCCTGGTCAGTTTTGGTAATTTTTGCTATTAGGGTCACGACTTGCATGACCCTAAATACCACATGGCTTTTTCTGACCTACTGGAAAACAAATTCTAATGACTAAGAATTCTGTCTGCAGTGAGTTGCAATGAAATATCCACCAAACCATGTAGGAGCTAGGTCAACAGCGCACAACAATATGGAGAGAAGGTGAAATTTAGAGGTAGGGCCTAGTGGGAGGAAGTTTTGTTCCTGAGGGTGTGCCCTTGAAGCTTGAAAGATACAGTAGGATCCTACTTCTTCTCTCCCTTTCTCCTCCCCCCTCCACCCCGCTTCACAGCCAGGCTGCTATGAGGTGAGCATTTTCCCCTGCCATGAATTCCCACCATGATGTGCTGCTTCACCACAGGACCAAAAACAATGGAGCCAGCTGACCATAAAATGAAACCTCCAAATGTGAACCAAAATTAAATTTCTTTCTTTTTAAGTTGATGATCTCAGGCATTTTATTAGAGAAACAGAAAGATGACTAGCGCATTACCCTTCCGTGAAGAGAGATGACATCCAAATGCCAAGATCATGCTTCCAGGCAAGAGCCTTTCATTTCAGAAAATGTCCTCAGGTTGAAGACCTAAGATCTTTTGTGAAGTCACATGTCAATGTAACTCTGGTAGAATTTATTTTAAATTTGTTCTTAAAAATAATCATATAGAAGGATGAGCTAGCTATGTGTTGGAAGTGCCCTGGTTTCAAGCCACACATTTAAAGATGGTATATAATCCCATAAATTTAAATATACATTAAAATAGTTTGGTATTCTTTTCTCTACTGTTTATACTGTAGATCTCTATAATTTTAAGGAGTTATAAATAAAATGATGCACTTTAGTGGGACATTTTCTATTTCTAAAATCTGAACATGAATCATTCACATGACCAAAAATTGCCATTTTTTAAAAAGAAATATATGTTTAGTCTGTCCTTTTAACGTTCTCTTAAATAAAGTATGATATAAATCAAATCATTACCATTTAACTTTCAAAGTACATCTGTTTAAAAGTATGCTTTAAAAATATGTTAAAGGATTTTTTTAAAGCAATATAAGTGACAAGCAACATAAGAGGTGTTTTGGAATCTGTTGTTTCTACCACAGGTAACTTAACTAAAAACTTTATTCAGAAATCCTCATTCAAATTGTATGACGGAATACATAAACCAAATTATGGTAAGGAAAAAAAAAAAAAACAGGCCAAAAAAAAAGTAAAAAGTAAAGCTACTTTCATTTTGAGAACATTTTAAAAAACCTGCCTTTGAATGCTTTAACCTATTCATTAATATATCAAATAAAAGTATAGTTTTCCACAGGAAATTAATCAAATGATCTTAATAAATTAAATCGCATTTAAATTAAGATCAAGTAATTTTAATCTTTAAGTTTAGATAATTTGCCTGAAACTAACCTAATAAATAGTTTCGTTCCGTGAAAAAGGTACTTAAGTTACTAAATTTAAAATTCAGGATTTTTATCATTGTTAGAAATATTGTAGTTTTTCTAGATATTAAAAGTGTGGGAATGAAGGGAAGGGAACAGGGACAGGAATAGGAAAGACAGTGGAATGAATCTGACTTAATTAGAATAAGATGTACTTCATGTTTGTATAAACATGTCAAAATATATCTACTGTCATGTAAAACTAAAAAGAACAAGTAAAAATATAAAAAATAAAATAAAAAAATCAAAATGTGGTACTTGAAAATTGACAACTTTGGTAACTGCTATTAATATGATATTTTTCTTGGATAACAAAATATACAAAATAAGTAAAACAAATGACTGGCTGCTTGAGGTGACTTGAGTAGATATATTATCTATTTTTAAGAGAAGGATAAAGAAATGTCAGTAGAACTAGAAAGACTTTTTTTTTTAAAAAGTGCTTAGAAAAAAGCTCATATCCAAGATGGCAAAATTATTCAGGAAATTTTCTTTAACTACAAATAAGGTAAAAGCTGATGTTAGTTACTTCACCAAAACAAACCTGGGGATACAAAGAACCTGAACATATTTCAAGATGACAAAATTTTTCCTGCAGCAGCTCCAGCTTCTTTGGAGAGTCAAATGTCCGACCAAACATTCAACCTAGTATCCATTCATATTTTTATTATGTCCAATCAAACCATAATCTGATGCTACGATCCCGTTAGGTCTTGCAACCCAATCACAGCCAGCTTAAGTCTATCAGACACAAAACAGCTGTTTTAACAGTTGGATTTCTCCAAAATTAAAATAGTCTAATCCTGACAGTGCCTAGCAACTCAACTGTTAAAACAGCTGCTCAAGTTGAAGAGTTAAAAACCAAGCATATATACAGTTTTCCTCCTATTTGCAACTGTTGTGAGACTCTTTCAGAATAGAAGTTCCTAAACTTACATTCATTTGACATTTTCCAACCTATTTAAATTTTTATATTTGTATTGCTTCTACCTCTGACCTCCAGCCAACATTTCTGCCACTGTCATCTCTCTTGGTGTTTGCCCGTTGTGTCCTTCATGCTCTAAACCATACAGTTCATAGGTTTTGTACTTCCCTCCTTAAAAGTATCATCTGTGGGCTTTACACTCCCATTTCTCTCTCCATTGTCTCTGAAGCATTTTCATTCTGTTGCCAGAGGTGGTAACTCAGAAGTCCCCAGGTTGCGTTAAGTGAAATACTATTTCCAATGACTTATGTCAATACTACTGTGGTTAAATATTGAGGTAAGGCACTTATAAACAACCCAAACATACTCTTTGGCTCATAATTTTCACTTTTGGTCACTTTATAAATTCTTCAAAATTCTGCATTTGTCATGATGTTCTCTTTCAGATATATCCATTTATCCAGTTATTTATAACGACTCTGTGGCATAGAAACCTATTCACTAAAAATCATCTTACCAATAATGATTACTTTGCTTTTTCTGTCTATTCATCTTTTACCCAACCTTTCTATCAATCCATTTATCCATCCACCACATTCTCATCTTGGCCAGGCTAACTTGACTCAGATAAGCTTTCTTCAAGCCTGCAAAAGATCTTGATCCTGGCTTGTAACATTTGCCCTTTCTCCTCATATGTCCTCACTTAAACAACTGTACTGCATTACAGATCATTTAAAGCCCTAGCACACAGGGTCTAAGAATAGATTTACTACAGGACTAAGACTCATTAAACCTGAACATATCTACAGAGAACCTGAACATATTTCAAGATGACAAAATTTTTCCTGCAGCAGCTCCAGCTCTTTGGCTGGATTATGTACAGAGTGATTCTGGGACATTCATCTCAGAAACCACCTCTCTTCCATGCCCCACTTCTCAGTGCACATACCATAAAGGAAAAGGTGCTCACAGACCTTGTACCAGGCAACACTGTCTTGGGGCAAGTTGACTCTCAAGGACATATCAGAGGGCTCTGTCGTTCTACCACTGGAAGTCATTTTAGTAAGTCATGTCAAACACTAAATTATGAGTATAGTAGAGCTAAATTTTCTTAATTAAAGGAGACTTTGAAGTAGAGTTCTGTTTTCACTATCCTAATATCGTGTTAGTGCTAAGGACACTAGCCCCAAAGTCTCCTAACTAAATTTTGGAATCAATCTGGAGAACAGTGTTCATTCTTCCAGGTTACAATATTGTTAGGATCAGTTTTGCTTCACAGGGTTAAACCTAGAAAAGTTTTCATTTTTAATAAGAGCTTAGATAAATAACCCTAAACCCCAAAGGGCCTTGTTAAAGCAGCCTCATAAAAGTTTTACACTTGCATATGAGTTTGAAAAAAAAAAAAAATGTCTACCTAGCAGTTTGAGCTCCCGCTGACTTCTCTAGCCTTGGGGAAGTTATTGTTAAAATTCATATGTCTCGCTATTTCGAATGAGATTTAAAGCAGTCTATTATGATAAATCACCATGAAGTACACCAAATGAAAGACACTATTCAAACAAAAATCTCAATTTTAAATACACAAAATACACATAACGCACCCACCTGCATGTTTAAATAGCATTAAGGATCTGATACATTACTCATCTAATCGCATATTCTATCCTCAGAGCCTAGGATAAAAAAAACATATTTCATACTAGGTGATCTATTTTCCCTTTCTTTTTTTAGGAGGTCATTTCAACACATTTTGACTCTACCCTGGAGAATTAAAGTCTGTGCAGGAAAGTTCCAACAAAACTGGAAACTTAATCAGCTGGAATAACATGAACATAAGTAGTGGGTAATGTTAACATTTTATCACTTCCTTTACAAGACCTGGGAAGATAAAGATTGACACACTGTATTGAAAAAGTGAGAAGATGGGGTCTGTGGCAACTACAACTAAAAAATAAAAATAATTTTTTTTAAAAAAGTGAGAAGATGATTGATTACAAACATAACAGACTCACATTCAAACTAGAAGAGTAGGGATGTATTTTTTGTTTGTTTGTTTGTTTGTTTTTTAATGCCTCAGTGTCCAGTATATCATTTTGGGGTAATACACTAAGTGCTTAATTAATACCTATTAATACACAGAGCTACATCCATCCCCAGTTCTTTTCTTGATAAGTTGCTGAGGCTGGCCTCAAACTTACAATCCTCCTGCCTCAAGTCTCCCATGTCACTGGGATTACAGGTGTGTGCCACTGTGCCCAGTACTTAATTAATATTTGCTAAAAGAATTTTTTAAAAATCAACTTAAAGTTCATCTGTGATTTTTATCCCATTACAGGGCCACTACCATTAGTGCTTCTTAGACCTTCGATCCAGGAACCAAGAATCTCTACCTAAATCTGAAAATGTTTAGATTTCTAAGACAGAACCTCAGAGTAGGACTCGACCTTAGAGAAATTGAGCCCCTCTGCAATATTCCTAATGTGACAGTTTGGTCTTTGCTCCAAAAAAAAAAAATCCAGTAACAGGGAGATTCACTGCAAGAAAGTTCTTTATACTGAGCAAAATCTACTCTTCAGAACCTGAGCCCTTCAAGAAATATTTGACAGCATCTAACACGTTCTCCTGATTTTTCTGTAAGCTAACCATTCCCCATTTCTTCCAACAGTGATTTATATGAAATGAATGAGTCTCCCTACCCTTCTAGCTGTTTTTCAGTTTAGTGACCATTTATTAAGATAAAATCTAGGGCTGGGGCTGTAGCTCAGTGGCAGAGCACTGGCCTAGCATGTGTGAGGTGCTAGGTTCGTTCCTTAGCACCACAAAAAAATAAATAAAATAAAAAGGCATTCTGTCCACCTACAACTACAAAAAAAAAAATTAAAGAAAGATAAAATCAACTGCTGAGCTGGAGGCGTATGCCTGAAATCCCAGAAGCTCAGGAGGCTGAGGCAGGACGATTAAAAAGTTCAAAGCCAGTCTAAGCAATTTAATGAGACCCAAAGCAACTTAGCAAGACCCTGTCTCAAAATAAAAAAAAAATAAAAAGGGCTAGGAATGTGGTTCAGTGGCTAAGCAACTTTGGGTTCAATCTCCAGTACCTAGAAAAAATTTTAAATGGTAAAATGAGAAATTATATCCCATCTGATTCAAATGTATGATATGTCAAGGTCATTGTACTGACATGTGTAACTAATTAAAACAAATTTTAAAAAACTTAAAAAAAAAAAGAAAAAATTTAAAAAGGTAAAAGAATGGGGGGAGGGGTGGAAATATGCCATTCACATAGATCTCATAAACAAGCAGGGGTTTCTAACCTCATACCAAATAAAGTGGATTTCAAGGCAAAGTTAATCAAAAGGGACAAAGAAAGTCATTTCATACTGCTTAAGGGAATTACATACACATCAACAAGAAATAATGATAATAAATATTTATGTCCCTAAAAATGGAGCATCTACATACATTAGACAAACCCTTCTTAATTTCAAGAATTAAATAGACCACAGCACAATAATACTGGGTGGCTCTAACACACTTCTCTCATCCCTAGATAGATCAGCCCAAGAAAAACTAAATAAAGAACTAAAAAATATAATTAATAATTTAGACCTAACAGACATATATAGAATATTTCATCCATTGATGACTTAGTACACTTTCTTTTCAGCAGCACACAGATCCTTCTCTAAAATAGACCATTTTAGGTCACAGAGCAAATTTAGCAAATAAAAAAAAATAGATAATACCTTGTATTCTATCAGATCAGAATGAAATGAAATTAGCAATCAATGATAAATAGAAGTGGTGAAAGAGGGTATCCCTGTCCTGTTTCAGTTTTTAGAGAGAATGCTTTCAAATTTTCTCCATTTAGAATGATGTTGGCATAGATAGTTTTTATGATATTGAGATATGTTCCTGTTATCACTAGTTTTTCTAGTGTTTTGAACAGGCAGGGGTGCTGTAAATTGTTGAATGCCTTTTTCTGCATCTATTGAGATGATCACATGATTCTTATCTTTAAGTCTACTGATGTGATGAATCACATTTTTTTTTTTTTTTTTTTTTTGGTACCAGTGACTGAATTCAGGGGCACTTGACCAATTAGCCACATACCCAGCAGTATTTTATATTTATTTAGAGAAAAGTTCTCACAGAGTTGCTAAGCACCTCACTATTGCTGAGTTTGGCTTTCAAATCGCAATCCTCCTGTCTCAGCCTCTGGAGCCACTGGGATTACAGGCATGTGCCACCACGCCTGGCTTCAGCGTAGTAGTTTTAATCTGCCTTTCTCTAACTGCTAGTGATGTTGAACATTTTTTCAAATATTCGTTGATCATTCATATTTCTTTTTCTGTGAAGTGCATGTTCAGTTCTTTTGCCTATTTTTTGACTGTTTTTTTTTTTTTTGGTGTGTGTGTGTGTGTGTGTGTGTGTGTGCTATTAAGACATCTATGGTTTTGTCACAATATGCAGAAATGTTGAGTTCAACTATTATCTACAATATAAATAGTAGGTTTGCAAAAGGGTCTACAGTTTCTGATGGTGGACAAAGAACTGGGGGTGAGATGTAGGATGAGATGTTGAGTGGGTAGAAGATGAGGATATAGAGTAATTAAATCTTAGGAAGAGGGAAAGAGGAATCAAAAGAAGTTGTCTCGTAGCAGGAAAAAAGAGAGAAAATGATCTGGGGAGACAAGTAAGTGGGAAAACATAGAGTACAAAAACCAAACAGAAATATTAAGAAAAATATAAAATGCAAAATAGGAGATAAAAGAATATACAACACAACTGTAATATAATATTCAGACATCCCAGTACACAGTAGCTTAATTCATGAAAAGTAATTGGTTTCACAAATGTTGGGGATGTGAGGGTAGGAGGAGAGAGAGAGAGAGAGAGAGAGAGAATCTCAAAGGAAGATACAAGGATTGTTTTTCTTGGCGATCAGTATCTTTTCTGCTTCCCTTCTTGTCCAATAGGTGGGGTGGTCTGGACTTATGACTTTTGCTGGTAAATGGATAGATCTGGAGATGATCATGCTAAATGAAATAAGATAAGCCAATCCCCAAAAATCAAAGGTCAGATGTTCTCTCTGATATGTGGATGCTGACACACAACAAGGGAAGCAGGAGGGGAAGAATAGAAGTTCAATGGATTAGACAAAGGGGAATGAAGAGAAGGGAGGGAGGATGGGAACAGGAAAGCCAGTGGAATGAATCTGTCATAACTTTCCTACTCCATACATGAATACACCACAGTGAATCTCCACATCATGTATAATTGCAAGACTGGGATTCTAACTAAAATAAGATATGCTCCATGTTTGTATAAATTTGTTAAATAATATACTCTGCTGTTATGTATAACTAAAAAGAACAAATAAAAATATATAAATATGCAATATTTATAAGTGTAATATTTCCCAGCATTAAAATAAAAATGTATCAATGACATTAAACCAAAAAAGCACAAATGACCATCTCAGTCTTATTTACAAAAAATATGTATGTCAATGATAAATACCAAATTCCAGATAGAAGGAAAGATAAAAAGGAATGAATTCTCAGAAGCTTTAACTGTGTCAATGCTTAATTTTAAAAATTTATCTACCTAATTGAGTATATAACACATATGGCAACATGATACAGTTTATAAAAAGCTGGGGAGTAAGAAAATGGATGCTCATTACATTATCCCCTAATTCCTCCATAAATTCAAAATAGTTCATAACAAAATTAATTAATTACATTATAAACTTGGTTGGAATTCTTAAGAAATTAGCCTAAATTCTCCAGAGACTGACTCCCTCTCTCAGTAGGGTGTAAAATGTGAGAAAACAAATATTCTTTCACTGACATAACCAACAATGAAGACAGAGCTCTTAAACAATGAGCCACATGTCAGTACAAATGTATAAAGTTGGTCATGCCACTCTCTGCTGAGGACATTAGCTAGTGCTCACATGACATACATATTGGGAAGTTTGTGGAGCACCTAGGCAGCCACTTGCAGTCAGAAAAAAAAAATGCCACAGAAGAGTGGAAAACACTGACATTATTCACTACGTGCTGTTTCCTCCCCAGTCTTTTCTTAAAGAGTTGTCATTAAAGTTTGAGAAATGCCCTAGATATCAAAGAATAAATGGGTAGCACAGTACAACCTAAAGTACAAAACACAACCAACTGTTGCCAGGTGTTTAACTGAAGAAAAAAAAAAAAAAAGGAATCAGGCCTGAGATTCCAGAATTAAACCCAATATTACTAAAGTGATTATTACTTTAATCTATAAGAATCAAAGAGTAACTTTTCCTAACACAATACAAATATGCAATTACAAAGAAAATATTCTAGAATCCATTCCTCAAGCATCTTATTTCAAAATAATGTATTATACCTACATCAAGCTTATCAGATTTTCCAGGCAGAAAAGAAAAAAGGAGGGGAAAAAAAAGCAAGTGGAGATAAATACAGGACAAGCAAGAGTTCTGTTGCAGGAGCAAACAACAGCAGGCCTCTCCTACTGTATGCCCCTGATGGCAGAAGAGCAACTGTTAGCAGTTCAAGGCCCCTGGTTGTCCACCTCTGATCCAGCATCATTAACCTCTGCCCTCTGCTCCACAAATCTCATTTCTCCAGGAGGCTGTCCAGATAGCCATTTCCTTCAACCAGGACTGCAATTACTCCTGTGGGGTTTGGGGAGTAAATGTTAATGCATTACTTAGCTGTAAGAGAGTATGCTACATGGCATGAAATGCATCCAACCATCAGTTAGAAAGATGCATTTTAGCTATTGCTTTTATGCCACAGAATGCCAACCTCATCTCAATATTCAAAAGTAAAGGTCAGCAAAATTTCTCATAAAGAGTCTAAAGGTAAATATTTCATTGCCTGTAGGACATCTGTCACAACTACTTTACTTTGCAGTTGTATGGTAAATGTAACCAAAGACAATATGTATACAGATGGGTGTGACTGTATTTTAATAAAACTACAAAAGCAGGTGAAGGTCCTGGATTGGTCAGGCTGGCTATACTTTGCCCACCCTGATCTAAAGCAATCACACACACTTTGAAAGGAATCTGTCCCATTTGTCTATGTACGTTCTTTTCACTTAGCTCAAGTCAGTTGTGGTCTTCATCAACAAACCAGTGTCAACTATTCATATATGTACATATGTATATCATTCACTGCCCTGTTTCTTCCAAATAAAATATACAATGCAGGATCTGTAACCTTCCAGAGATTAAGCACTCCTTTTAGAAAATGGTTAGAACTATAACTGCTTGCCAAGAAAAATGTATATGCATAAATTTTATCCAATTTTATAGAGTTCACTGCTACTCTGAAATGTGCTAGAGGTGAAATGTCCAATGACTCCAGGTTTCTGTCATATTTTTTGAATTAGTTATCTATAATGTACAAAAACTATACAAAAACTTGGCTTAAAACAAAGCACTTCTGACAATTTCTGTGGGTCAGGAATTTAGAACCAACTTAGCCTTAACAAATTCTACACATAGAGCTGGGGCTTTGGTTCAGAATCTCTCATAGGATTACAGTCAAAACATCATAGGGGCTGGGAGTGGTGACACATGCCTATAATCCCAAAGCTTGGGAGACTGAGGAAAGACCATCTCAAGTTCAAAGCAAGTTTCAGCAACTTAGTGAGGCCCTAAGCAACTTGGCAAGACTGTTTCAAAATAAAAAAATTAAAAGGACCGGGGATATGGTTCAGTGGTTAAGCATCCCTGGGTCCAATCCCAGAGGCTGGACAGGAACTATGGGATCCGCTGCCAAGATAACACACTCACAAGGCTACTAGCAGGGGCCTCAGTTGCTCACCACAGGGCTCTTCATGGCCAGTTTCTTCATGATGGCTGCTGGATTCTCATGGAATGAGTGATCCAAAACACAGAAAGAGGGAATTCACTGTGCCTTTATGACCTTTTCTCACAATTTGCTCTGTCACATGGCTTCGGTCTATTTGTGAGAAGTAGGCATTAAGTCCATCTTACACTCAAAAAGAGAATGGAATGAAACTCTACCTCTTAAAGGGAGGAATATTAGAAAAAAAATGTGAACATATTTTAAAACCATCACACATCTCCAAGTAACCCACAAATATCAAAAGGAAGGATTATGTTTAATTTGCCTGGAATTGCTCACTGTCTTTAGTACCATGCTTATTAAGTAAATGCCTGGCACTGAATCATTAATACACACAGATATGTAGAGATCACATGGCTTTTTATAATAATCCCATGAAGTGGACAACTTTTAGACGTATCTAAATAGAATTCTTAGTTACTCAACTTTTAAAAATGAATGATACTATAAAATGAAGACTGGATAATGATTACTGAGCTATGTGCCCACAAATTAAGAGTAGATCCTTCTCCCTCCAATTTTTGGTTAAGAAAGATCTTATATTAGAAGGTAAAAAATATATATATATATAAATTTTGTTGATAAGAGAGATTTATCATTTTGAGAGTTAAAAAAAAGACCAAAGTAAGCATAGGAATCCTTAACTAGTTAAAATTAGCCTTCCAAACAAGCTGAAAAAACTGTCTTCTTCTGAGCATTTCTTGAATTCTCAACTTTTGGAGTGTTCCCTGAAGGTTTTTTATTCAGGCTCTGAATACCTATAAATCTGCCAAGTATATAGCCTCAGGAGGCAGAACTGCCAGGCATAATCAATATGACTACTGAGAATTAGATGTACAAGTCACATTTGAATTAATTAGTGTTACCTGAAAAAGTATGTGCTGCATCATAAAATAATTAAGATCTTCATGTAAAAAGAAAACAGTTGTGTTTAGATTTTTTTATTATATTTTCTTTTCTTTCAATTTAGTTTGGTGCAAACATGCACAGAAAATTTATGTAAGCATTCCAAGATATCCAAATGTCTCCAAGGTAAAGAAGCAGGACATGGGGGCTGGGGATGTGGCTCAAGTGGTAGCGCGCCTGTCTGGCATGCGTGCGGCCCGGGTTCAATCCTCAGCACCATATACAAACAAATATGTTGTGTCTGCCGATAAATAAAAAATAAATAAATAAATATTAAAAAATTCTCTCTCTCTCTCTCTCTCTCTGTCTCTCTCTCTCTACCCCCCCCCCTCACTCTCTCTTTAAAAAAAAAAAAAAAGAAGCAGGACATGTGGTTTTTCTGTATCTGTAATGACATCTGTGTTCTTCAAGGAGGGGAGGATAAAGTAGGAGAAACTGAATTTTCCAGGGGAAGTGTGATCAAGAAGTAGAAGATGGCTTCGGAATGGGTAGTTAGTCACTTCTCTATCCTTTTCCATCCTCCTTGGGATGTGGGCACTGTGTTCAGTAACACTTGGCAGTAAATGTACTCTTGGATAATAGATCCAGTAGTTGTAATTCCTCACAGTCCAGTTTATTTCTATGTGTTATCCTGTTAACCGAGCATACTTGAAAGAGTTTAACATGAGAAGGTGGTATACATAGTGATGTTGTTTGTCATATTTAGTATTGTAAACCATTCTAGAGCTCACTTTATTGAAATCCTTTAGTAACAACCGACTTGGCAATTTGGTTGTTTCTCATGTGGTTACCAGGAAAGTGGTAACTGTCTGCATAATAGATAATAATAGATACAGATTTGTCCCATTACACTATTCTATAAGAGCAAATTAAACAAATGAATAAATAAAACTTGCACCTCATCTCTGTTTCCAGTAGGATAAGATTCTTGTGTGAGAGAGAATATATTAGCAAAATACAATTCATTATTTGGTATTTTGAAACATTAATCTTAAATTTATGAATAAATATAAATATCTTACAAGTTTACTTCCTTTGATATACAATTGCTAACATGTAACTGGACATGGGGGCACATGCCTGTAAACCCAGGTACTGGGAAGGCTGAGGCAGGAGGCTTATAAGCTCAAGGCCAGTCTCAGCAACTTAGTGAGATCTTCTCTCAAAAGTAAGAAAAAATAAAAAATAAAAAGGGGTAGGGATATAGCTCAGTGATAAAGTGTTCCTGGATAAAATCCCAATTACCAAAAAAGAAAAATTTAAGAATTAAACAAAGAAGTGACCAACATGTGACTGCCCTCTGCCAATTCATTTCCTTTGCTGAACTATCACCCAGCTATCCTTGGAAACACTGACACCTACCAGCTGAATAGAAAGAAAATACATGTTCTCCAATTTCCTTCTTCCTTACACTCCATTTTAAAACTTTGATTCAATTAATATCAAGGGAATATCTTACTCTAATCCACTCATACAACATGGTATTCTTGTGCAATTTCTGAAAAGTGTATTGTTTGGACCTAGTGTTCCCATGAAAAAGGGTACCATGATCATATAAGATTCATAAGTGCTATACACTATATGTTCTTCTTAGCAATTCACATTTAACTTTAGAGTATTAAGACAATGAATTCACGATTTGCTTAATAATAAAAATTATAAAAACAGGTAGCAATTATAGTACCTTAACAATAATGTAATACAAAGATAATATTATTGAAAATGGCATCCCCCTCACAAAGCTATTAATGTCCTTTGAAATATATTTTGGGAAATACATTCTGAAATATCTTTGCACCTTTGCTCAAGCTGTCTTCTCTTCAACTTCCTGGCCCATTATCTTTCTATCCGTTGGTTCTCAGATCAAGTGTTACCTTCTCCATGAAGCTTTCCTTAATTAGAAGGAATCAGAAAACCTCTTGCTTAGGATGCATATCATATAGAGCTTTAATGTAAGTTTTCAGTTTCCAAGATAAAAAAAAGTTAGACTCTAGAAATAAGAATTCTGTATTATTTATGCTTTTATCCTCCACATTTCTAAGTGGAAAAATCTAAGTGAATTATCTGTTGAACTGAATCCGAGGCTAAGTACTACATTCATTAAATACAGCAAGAGAAAATTTAACCTTCAGTTTATAAGACAAATTAAACATAACAAAAAGCGTGAGAAGACATTCTTTAAAATGTCTATAAGTATCCCAAAGTCATGGAATTGCAGAATGTTGAGTATATCTATTCCAAAAGATGAGGAAACTAAGGCCCAGAGAAGGGGCAATAACTTGGCTTGGCCAGAGCTATAGTTAATGGAAAATCTGGGACTGCATTCCATGTTTGTTTCTATTCTCATACACTTCCCATTGCACAATGACAAATGCCTTCCTATAGTATGTAAATGCCCCCAAATATTTCATGTCATCTCAACATCAAATACCCTAACAATCACTTCCAACTACAGGTGGGGGAATTATTCCTGTGGCTATTATTTCAGAGTGCCATAGTCTCCACACCATAGAAGATTACGAACTTTAAAAAACAAGTTTCTAAGATGTGAGGGAGATCTGGTGGCAACCTTTGTCACTCTGTTGATCACCATGACTGATTCAACTAATCTGGTGTCCCCTTCCTCATTGTTCCATGTGCCTCCCTCCTTGAGCTGAGCTCACTTAGGTGAAAGAAGATGACTTTCCAGGGAGAAGAACCATTCTTCAGGGCTGTTAGAGTAGCTGCACTGCCCTCTAGAACCTCCAAACTCTCAAGAAATATATTTCCACAACTACACTATGAAGCCCCATGGCAATCTTTTTCAATAAGAAGACAGGCTCATTCTACCTTTCTAGAACACATTTGCTGAGTTATATGTAAAGTGAACTAATCATGTGAATATATTGATAACCATTTGTAATTGTTTGGTTAAGAATTTTGTTGAGAACAAGTATTTCTAAGCAATCCCTCATCCTAAAGTTCTGTTTTGTTTCAGTAGATTTTAAATACAGATCAAATGATTTCATCAAAGAGGTTAAAGGTGGCTGGTAAACCAAGATGAGTCTGTAGATCATACAAAGACTAAAAAATGATTGAAAAGAGGTTGAGAGGGGTATAGAAGTAATTATTGGAATTTGGTCCAAAGAAGCTCAGAGAAAGCAAATCAAGCAGGAGATATAAATGAGAGCTCAATACACATTATATTGAAAAAAACTAATCATTTGCCAAAAAGCTTAACAGGTGAGTTAAATTTGGAAAAGAAAGGGAAGGGAATTAGCTCAAAAAGGATCGCAATGATTTGAAGCTGTTTGTGGGTGTATGATAACATGGCAGTAAACTAAGATGGGCTTGGGGGCAGCCAATTAAGGTATGTTTCCAACTAAGGGGGTTAAAAAAGTCAATAAAATTCGGTTCAGAAGCAGTGGCAAAGTTTTAGCTTTCATTAGGCAGATAAAAAGAGTGGAAGCATGAAGGAGTCTTGATAGTATAAATCTGAGGAGTCCAAAAGCAGCTCTAAGTAAATAAACCCATTTCTACCACAATTTCTGCTTCACAGGCAGTGGTTTCAGATGATAGCCTATAAATACTGACATGATAAGGACATGTGGCCAATAGAACCAAGGAATTTGAAGACAGACCTGTTCTGCCCTTGAATTCAAAATGCACCTCAGCCTAGCTGTGCCTCAGTGAGCAAGAAACCTTAAATTCTATACAGCACTTTTCTCACAGAGATCTTTTTGGGAATTTGATGATATAATGTAACTTAGCACAGATCTGAGGCAAAATAGCTCTAAAGTTAATATTAGATTATTAACATCACAATATTTATCCTTAAAAACTTTAAAGGAGAAATAGCTTATAACAAGTTTATTTACTAAAAGGAAAAAAAATCCATATAAAACAAAAGAATATTATTACCCCCCCCAAAAGAATGGGAGTGGGCTATCCGTACTATCTATAGAAACCTTATGTGAACCCAAAGACATTTTTATTTAGGAAACACAGCAACCAGTAACTTTTCATTGTTACCCTGCTAACTTGAATAACCCAGGATATAAACTGTTAGCTATGCCTCCCAGTTTCCCCCTTTCGATCTTATTGGTTTAGAAACAAACCCTGTGATAAAATTAACAAGGTTATGTCACTTCATCAGTCAAGGTATCTTTATTATATGTTGCTAACAGGAGAAAAATGATGGAAATAAAGACGCTAAGGAAATACAGTTAAAAAAAAAAAAAAAAAAAGAGCGGCTCTGGAGGCTGAAGCAGGAGGATCCCAAGTTCAAAGCCAGCCTCAGCAACGGCAAGGTGCCGCAGGCTGGCTGGCTGCAGCAAAATAACCGGGGGTGACGAATAACTTGTATACGTTGATACAGCAGGAATGGGAGCCATTTATTGTAAGACCTGAGCGATATTTATACATTTTACACAGCTTATCTAATTAGCATAAAATAGATACAGCAGTCAACCAATAAGGAATCTCCACACTTAATGGCTTGTTTTTGTTACTTTACAAACCACTCCCTCTGGCATTTTGCCAGGCGCCATGCAGACTTGTTTACAGACTCTAACATTTCTTGGCAAAATACCAGGTGCCATCCTGACTTGTTTACAGACCTTAACAGCAAGGCACAAGCAAATCAGTGAGACCCTGTCTTTAAATAAAATACAAAATAGGACTGAAGATGTGGCTCAGTGGTCGAGTGCCCCTGAGTTCAATCCCGGGGCTCCTGGTATCCCAGGGAAAAAAGAGTGACAAACATCTGAACCAAGTTGAGATACACTAGTAATCAGAGAAAAGTTACTTTAAAAAAGATACATTCTATCAGACTGATCAAAAGCAGTAAACATGATAATATCCTGAACAAAAACAAGGGTGAGGAGAAGGATAAAAGTATCAACTAGACAAGTCCATAGAAGGGTTACTGAAAAATACCTATAAAAATTCCAAATATAAGAGCATTCCCATTCTCTAATAGCAAGATATCAGGGCTCCTTCAATGGCTGATTCTACTCTTTGAAACATTTTAAGGAGGTGTTCAAGAATTAGAAGTATGGGGATATATAAATGGGGCACAGGAGCTGGCCTAAAATAGCTCCTAATGGCCAAGGCTAGAACAATTTGAGCAACAAAATAAATACTAACAAAAATAATAGGATAATATTAGATTATAACCCAAATGTTGGATTATATGAAAAAATAGATGTGAGTTCTTCTGATAAATATTTCACCAGTGGAAGACTAGTGAAATCTGAATAAGGCCTAGAATTTAGTAAACAGCAATTTACCAGCGTTAGTTTCTCAGTTTTGGCAAAGGTGCTATAATAATTTAAGATGATAAAAGAAGGGAAACTGAGACCAGTTGAGAGGTTCACTTGAATAATATGTATTATTTTTGCAACTTTTCTATAAATCTAAAAGTATTCTAAAATCAAAAGGTTATTTTTAAAATTTTAACATAAATATACTCCAATAATAGCAACTCCACTACTTTTCATCCATTTTAAAGAAATCCCTGCAGAGGTACATAAGGAGTTAGGCACAAGTGCTTCCACAAAATTCTTAGTATCAGAGAAAAATTCAAAATAATTTTAATAAAATGCCTAACTGATGAAATACCTACATTATGGAATATTACACAGCAGTTTAAAATAAGATACATCTATATGTACTGAGAAGACAATGTTGCATGAACAAATAAATTATGAAAAAATATTATGGTATAAGATATATTTTTGTGAAAAAGGAAAACAAAATATTCCTAAATTTATTTATTGGGGGCATATGTAAAAATATGTATATGTTTAAATAAAGGACTGGCAAGGTATACAGCAACCTTGCAACTTATATAGAAGGAACTGGAATTGGAGACGCTCATCAGAGGATTTGAGCTTGAACTTAGAATTTGGGAAATCTTTTACAGGGAGAATATCTTTATCATTTACCTGGGTAATTAAGAATGATTAGATTTTTTTAAATTGGAGAGACAGTTTTCCTCTGACTTGGGAGAGAGATTGGCCACAGTAAGTTTCTGGCACTTCATATGGTGTAGTCTGCAGAGGCTGTCCCTTAGAGGCCAACAATATTGCTAGAGGCTTTTGGCCTGAAGCCCTGCCTTGGTCCTTCAGACAAGCACTTGCTCCCACAGAGGATGCTACAGTAGCAGCCAGATTTAACAATGGAAACAACAATAATAAAATGTCCAATTTATAGTGGTTTTCAATACAGGTGCATGCACCTGGAGGGCTCTTACAGCTATCTGGATTTAAAAATCCTAAAGTGATAATGAAAGAAACTGATTTCTTCCCTCCACTGTAGCTGAACTCAGAATCTAAAGTTCATTTGTCATCCCAATGTCTGTGATAAAAGCAGAACCAATCAGGAACATTGTAGTTGCTTTACATGATGAATGTCAAAGTCGGATTCAGCAGACACTAAAGATTACACACCTTTTACTTTATACTCATTATTTCATGACACTAATGCATTTCCTTACAGAATAAGATCACAAAAATCATATGGAAAATGTTGAAGAAAATTAATGTTAGGTATACAGTTGAATAGCTGCTAAAACTCCATTAAGGTACTTGAGTTTTCCTTAATATATCTTAAAGAGATCATTTCCCATCAATAATATTTGGTATTTTTAAAAATAACATTTTGAGAAGCCTCAGATATAAAATTAAAAGCTTTCTCCTTAGCCACAGCTAAGTTTCAGTAAGTAATTAGAAGCTACAGTACCTTTCCAACCCTTAATATTCATTAAAATAGCCCACATAGTTTCTGCAGCCATCATTTTAATAACACAAGAGTAACACAATACTCTTTGCAAGGAGACAACAAAACTTTAACTCTGATGAACCTAACTATCTGCTTTCTGTATGCTTGCACTAGGTAGATGATAAACTGGGGAAAGCCGCAGTGTAAGAAAGCTTAACTTTGCTATAAATCATGATCACAAGCCTCAGGTGGACAATGTCTACAAATCCACACATCCTTGGGGTTCTCACTCCTCTCCAAATGACCATTACAATTTTCCATTCTCCTCAAACTTCTGACCATTACCCCCATCCCTTTCTCTCTTGTGCCTTTCCCACCTTGGCTCCTATTTTACAGATAAAATAGAGGCCATCAGGAGACATGTCTTTCATCTTCTCTAAAACCTAATATGGGAACCTCTCCAATTCTGATCTTCTTACTTTGTTACAAAAGGGAAGCCATTTCTGCTCCCAAGGCAAGCTGCTTCACAAGAGCTTTCCAGAGAGCCCCTTATAACTCATCAGATGCCACAGTCTGGCTGCAGCAAAATAACGGGCAGGGGTGGGGTGACTAGGAATTAATGTTAGAGTCTGTAAACAAGTCAAGATGGCACCTGGCATTTTGCAGAGGGAGTGGTTTGCGAAGTAACGCCAGCGAGTGTGGAGATTCCTTATTGGTTGACTGCTGTATCTAGTTTATGTTAATTAAGATAAGCTGTGTGGAATGTATATATACCCCTCCTGTCCTACAATAAACGGCTCCTACTCCTGCTGTATCAATGTACACAAGTTGTTCGTCTCACACACACACACACACACACACACACACACACACACACACACACACGTTATTTTGCTGCAGCCGGACTGCGGCAATCAGAGAATCCTGCCTCATTAGTCATCAGTCATCCCTTCTTTCTCTTGTGTAGTCAAACTCTTCTCAACAGGAGACTCCATATTGGCCTTTTAGTTACTCAATAGAGCCTAACTCCACTTACCTTCAACCAGTTCCTGCCCCTTTTCTCACTCTCCTGCCCTTCACCGTCTCCTTCTCCTCCTCCTCCTCCTCCTCCTCCTCCTCCTCCTTCCTCTTCCTCTTCCTCTTCTTTTTCTTCTATTTTTTTTCTTTGTACCAGGGATTGAACTCAAGGGCACTTAACCACTGAGCCACATCCCCAGCTCTTTGTAAGAAAATTTAGAGACAGGGTTTTACTGATTTGCTTATCTCCTTACTAAGTTGCTGAGGCTGACTTTGAACTTGTGATCCTCCCTCAGCTTCCCCAGCTGCTGGCATTATAGGCATACACCACCCTGCCCAGTGCAGTCAATCTTCTTGAAACAGCTACCTGTATTTGTTTTCTTCTCTGTCACATTATTTCTCACTCACTGCTCAACATTCAAATCCAACTTCCAGCCCAGTCACCTACAAGACAATACCTGCTCAAGTCACTAATGACTTTCATAATCTAAATCCAATGCACATTTTAAATTCAACGTCTTACCTGAACTACTTCTTCCTACAAGCATTTTCTTCCCTTAGCTTATATAAAATAATATTTTGTTGCTTTCCTCCTACCTCCCTAGCCATTCCTCCATCTCCTTTCCAGATTTATTCTCCTTTATCTGGCCTGTAAATGTGGGAGTTCTTTACCATTCAATCTTTTATTCTCTCTTCCTAAACAACCTTACCCATGGCTTGAATTATGACTTTGCTTTCAATTATGACCAAAGATGCAGATGGTCACAGGCTTATAAATTCAGCTCAAAATTTTCATCCAAATCCTAGGTCTGTATATTATATTTCAATTTGCTATTTCTTCTTGAATGACTCAAATGTACCTCAGACTCAACATATATAAAACTGAACTTCATGATCTTAAACCAAAACTTGATTTTCTTGCAGTGTTATGTATCCCATAAATAGTAGTTATTCCCCAGGTCCAATCAATCACCAAGCACTGCAATTTTACTTACTAAGTATGTCTCACATCTATCTCTGCTACCATCACCCAAGTCCAAACTATAATCATTTCTCTTGGGCTACTGTAATAGCTTCCTATCTGATGTACCATATCCAACTGTTCTCTAGATGGCTGCCAGAATAATCTTTCTGAAATATAAATTAAACTATCTTACCCTTTCTCTAGATAAAATGTTCAGTAAGTTCTTATTGTTCCTGGGCTAAACACAGACACAATTCTTTCAAGTGTCCTTAGGGATACTGGCTCCTCCCAGCCCTACCCACTGTTAGCATTTCAGCCTCCTTGGCCTTTCTCCCATCACTGTACTCACTGTACTCTCTCCCACCCTAGGTCCCTTTAAATTGCCTTTCTCCTAAGGTCCTCCTCACACCCTCTCTCTTGTCCTTCAGACAGCAGTGGAGCATCAATTCTGCATCAACTCTCATCCTGACATGGTTGGTCTCCCTACAATTTATTCTCATAGGATCATGTAACTCTGTCATAGCAGTGATCAGGTTGCAAACTATGCATTTATTTGTCTTTTCTGCTAGACTATAATAAGATCTATGATACAAAGCATCAGGTCTCTGCTAGCTCAATATTATATTCCCGATACCTAGCACAATAGTATATGCATTTAACAAGAACTTACTGAATTAATAAATGAATGAAAGAGCCCTCTCTAATGCCTGAAGTTGAAACTTTTCTGTTTAATGTCCAAATTCTATGAAGATTTTCATAGAATTATTGAAGTCCAGCTTTTCCTGTCTAGTTCCACCAAAAGCACTCTTTCCTTTACATCTAACAACCTTGTAGAATGTATCCCTAGTTGTAGCATCTTTCCTATCCATAACAGCCTCATATATATGCAAAACTGACAAGATGTAAGGTAACATCTTCTTATAGAAATCAAGATAGAAACAAAACCAGGGAGTCAAGAGGAAAGAGCAAGGAAGGGGAAGCTTGAAACCATTCATCTGTGGATGTCTGGCCTGGAGACGAGACCCTAGGAGAACATGTGAAGGTACCTGAATATTTAGAGTTGTCATATTGAAGACTCAGTTGCAAATTTGCCTGATCCAATGGATTCAAGCATAATATGGTAAAATGTATATCACAAAGAACAGTGATTCTCTTATTTTTCTTTCTGGATGTGGCCCCATCTCTTCAACCAAACCTTTTGAGGAGCCTAATATTCTAAAGAGATAAAAGGGGGCATCTCTATAGATAGTTGACTGCCCCTCACTCCTCAACCCCTGTAGGGGCCACATATCCCTTTGTCAGATGCAGCCTACTAAGGCCCCCTCTATGTGATCACAGGCACACTTTGTCTATCCCTTTTCAATTTTCATCAGAGAGAGGGTGGAGTGGAAGGGAGTAGAACAGAGTACTTTCTACCTTTTGTTCTATTTTCTTTACTCCAGCTAATGAATACATTATTAGAAAAGCCATGAACATCTCTTCCTTAGCTGCCATGGCTTAAATGTCTGTGTTCCCTCCAAAACTCATGTTGAAACTTAATCTCCAAGGCAGAAGTATTAAGAGGTGGGGCTTTTAGTAGATGCCAGGGTCCTAAGGCTCTGCCCTCATGGATAGGAATAGTGTCTCATAAAAGGCTGGAGGCTATAGGTCCTTCCTTACTCTTCATCATGTGAGGACACTATGTGCAATATGCCACATAGGACCCAGCAAAAGGAGCAACTTTGGAAGCAGAGATTGCTGGCACTTTGTTCTTGGGACTTCCAGCCTCTAAATCTGTGAGAAGCTTCTATTGTTTTTAAAATACCCTATTTCAGGTATTTTGTTATGGTAGCACTATGGGACTAACTTATTAGCATTATGTGCATTCTGATCTTTTGAAAGAATTATTTATTTAGGTTTGTTTTCTTTTTCTTATTATGTTGCCTTAACTTTACTTTGAAACTCCTGTCGGGCAGAAATCTTCATTCTCCTGTTTTGGAATCAAACATAATACCAAGTACATAATACCAAGAAATTGCAATTTTTTTCTTTTTTTTTTTTTCAGTGCTGGGAATTGAACTAAGGCCTCACTCATATTAAGTAAGCACTCTACCACTGAGCTACACCTCCAGGCCCTAAAACCAAAGCCTTTCTAAAGATGTGAAACATTAACACAATACTTTTAAGTCTGAATCAGAAATATCTCACAGATGATTAGAGAGCAAATACTAGTGAAGAAACAATTTCATGTACACATTCCCCTTCCTTCTTCTACCCAATGCCAGTTCCCTTTCCTCTTTACCTTCACAGGTCATGACAACACTTGTCTCACATTTTCTCATTAAAAAAAGGAAGCCAGATTCTCCTCAAGGAAGCAATCCCAAGAGATAAACTGCTTTTCACAGGAAAAGCTCCAGGGGAAAAGCTCATATTTTTTATATGTCATGGTCTTATTTCCTGTCTCTTCTTTAATGATTACAAATGGATTCATGAATAGTGTAGGAATTCCAAACAAAATAACTTTTAGATTAGACCATTGTTCTTACATAGTCTAAAGGAGGAATCTTTCCAATTATAATTGAAGATATGTGCTGAACTTGGTTAATAATGAAGACTGGTCTCTCAATAAGTTGGTTTTGGTGATAATATTATACTAGCAAGTGTATGAAAGTAATTTCAAAAGAAGCCTTAACATTTTCTAATAGGTACTGATGAACTTTGTTATATTTTTGGATTAATTTAGATTCAATGCATTCCTGTTCTAAGAAGCTAAGGCCTGGGACTACTGGAGGGAAAAACAAACCAACATTTGTATACTAAAATTCCAGTCTATGACATCAGACACGAACATCCTATAAATCTGAAGTTCCTGCTACTGATATTACATAACTAAATAGATAAATATTCACTGAATATAGTATAGTAAGCAGTATATTTGAGAGCAGTGACACAGAGCCAACACCTTCTAAACTACCAGGGACATTTTTCATGTGGAAAACATAAATTACAGTGACATTTTCAGATCTCTTAAAATTTTATGGTAGGAGACTACACGATACAAAGAAAAAGCACTGAATTTGGAACTTTAATTTATCACTGACAAGGTGACTAATTGTTTATTTGTCCTTTTGGTCTTTAGGTTCCTAATATGTAAAATATAACTTTAACATTCATATCTGAAGTTTAAGTCCAACCTACTCTGCAAAGTCAGTGTATCTAATTGGAATGCATCAACGACAGTCACTTGTGGTTCCTATGTGGAAAGTAGAAGAGATGCTTCCTTGAGATGCCATGATAAAGTGCTCTTCAGGGCTGGGTAACATGTATCAGTTCAGTCAGCTTCTCACTGATTCACTCATTCACTTATTTTAGCATAATATTCATACTTCAAAAAAATTAGCATTGCTTTAGCAGATTACATAATTAATTATTAAATAGGTCTTTAGATATTCTGCTGGATGTAAAATTATCATAAACTAACATTTAGTTTAATTTATGTTTTTATCAAACAAAAGAACAAATTTCTGTAGATCTGGTCAAAACCATTTAATTTTATCTCCAAAGTTTTTCAAGCAATGAAGTCTTTGCCACATCACTGCATACTATCCAAAGTAAGCAGAGTTTGATAATCATTTCTTTTGATATGATACTAAAAGCACAAGCAGCAACAAAAACAGATAAATGACACTACACTAAACTTAAAAACTTTTGTACACAGAAGGATACAATCAACAGAGTGAAAAGGCAAGCTACAGAATGAAAGAAAAAAATTATACATCATATATCTGATTAGAGATTAATAACCAGGATATATCAAGCACTTTTATATAATTCCACAATAAAAAACCTAATAACCCAAATTTTTAAAAATGGATAAAGGACTTGAACAGATATTTCTCTGAAGATGATATACAAATGACCAACATATGAGAAGATGCTTGACATCATTAACCATCAGAGAAATGCACATCAATACTATAATTAGATATCACCTCACATCCATTAGGATGGCTAGTATCAAAAAAGGAACAGAAGCTAACAAGTGTTAGCAAGGATGAGACTAAACTGAAATGTGTGTGTACCATTGGCAAAATGGCAAAATACTGTAACTATTATGGAAATGTACAGAGATTCCTCAAGAAATTAAAAGTAGATCTCCCATATGATCTGGCAAACCCACTTTTGGGTATACAAGTAAAAGAATTATTTCCCTTACAGAAAAAAAAGATAAGTGTTATGATAAACATTTACATAATATTTATTCGGTTTATTCTAACAAAGTTAACATCTGAGGTTACAGAGATTTTGATTCATGCCATATTAGAATTTCTCTTATTTTCAGGTCTAAATATATCTCAAGAAAATTATGGGCTATAATACATAGAAGAAGGCAAAAACAGCTTGATTTCAAGACGCAGTACAGAGCAGGGTTTCTCAACTTTGGTACTATTTCAGCATTTTGATCCAGAAAATTCTTTGCTGTGGGAGTTCTCCTATGTGTTATATAATATTAAGAGCAATCTTATCTATTTTCTAGATGCCAATCCTCTAAGTAATGATAACCAAAAATGTCTCCAGACATTGCCAAATATTCCCTGAGGGACAAAATTACCCTGTCTAGAATTTGAGGCCATGGGTGAATTGACAAAATGGCAGAAATAAATTTCAGAAGATAATTTAGAGTTCAAAGCTAGAGAGTCAATACATAGAATCTGAATTCTGATATACAAACAAAAGAATGTGGGATATAAGATAGATTATTTTGCCAATATAAAACATGAAACAGTAAACCATTGGTTTCACTAAGATGTGAAACACTGGCTGAAGTAAGAAGGGAAGGGATTAAAAAAAACACAATATACTTCAAAATGTTGAGCAAGATTGCTAGAAAGAACACTCTAAAAATATTATATGCCACTTTTTTGTGAGTGCTCAAGGAAATAAAACCATAGTTACATTTGCTATTTTCCTTATTTAGACGACCATCTGGCAATCCACACTTTCACTAGAAAAAAATTCTAGCCAATTGGATTAAAATAGTTAATGTACCACCCCATGAATCAAAAATATACCACGAGTCTAAAGTTTGCTCAGTCATGCCCCAGAAAGGAAGACACTAATATCTTTAAAAGACAAAAGTAAATAACTCACAGCACGTTTATCCAACTGGAAAAATTTTCTTCCTACCTTGGGGCACACAGAGCCAAAAAGTAGCAGGAGGAAAGCACAACAAAAGTAATTTTATAAATAGGTACATATAATTAATAAAGATTTATCACCATAACTAAATCTGTGACTATCTCCTTTTTCTTAATTCCAAAAGTTGAAAAAAGACAAGTCCAGACAGCAAATCCTTTGAGTTATCTTTCACTAATCCATAAGCAAAGGCTATGCTACCAAGAACTCATAGTCATCAACAGCTGAATTATAATTATAAAATATGAGAATAAGTAGAACATCAGGTACCACTGTATAAACACAAATTGTATGTTTTGAATTCTTTAACAAATATTTATGGTGAGCAAGACAGACACGGTCCTAGCTGGCATGGAGCTCAAACCCTTGTGCAAGAATTCTAGTCAACTCATCAAACATTTGGGAAGAGCAATGCTATGAAAAAAGAAGCATTAAACTCAATCTCTGTTTTCAAAAAGAGCTAACACCCAAGGGAAAAAAGTTAATAGAGAAAACAGAGGAATTTAAGTATAATTACTATTCTTACAGAGATTGAAAGCATATTGTATCTTTAAAAACAGATATGAGAAAATTTTGAGCAAACATTCACATTTAGACACATCTTTATAAAATCCTAGAACACCAAAGATAAGCCACATGTGATGGTGCATGCATATAATCCAAGCAGCTCAGGAGGCTGAGGCAGAGGATTGAGAGTTCAAAGCCAGCATCAGCAAAGCAAGGCACTAAGCAACTCAGTAAGACCCTGTCTCTAAATAAAATTCAAAATAGGGCTGGGGATGTGGCTCAGTGGTCCAGTGCCCCTGAGTTCAATCCCTAGTACCCGAGAGAGAGAAAAAAAAAGAAAGAAAGAAAGAAAGAAAGGAAAATCAAAGATACAGAGAAAATCCTGAAGACCATCAAAGTCAGAATAAGTATAAGAAATTTTCAGATATTCAAGGACTAACTATAATCCAAGTTTAAAAGATGTATTGAAGAATATACTTGGTCAAATTAAAAAATGAAACAAAAAATATTGAATGGAAAAACAAATTGCAGAAAGATGGGAGTTTAGTATCATTTATAAATCATGTTAAAATACATAAAATAACATTACATACTTTTATAAAAATATGGTACAGGACTTTGGCTTAGAAAAGAGGAGGAAGAAATGCAGTCCTCTTCATTAGAATCACAGGTGATGTTGACATAGAGAAGGGAGTAGGGAAGGGAGTAAGCCAGAGGAGAAATGTGAAACTTTACGTCCTTCTTGTTCTAGTGAAAAGTAGGGATATTAAATCTAAATATAAATAGTAAAGTATATTAAAATTTTAAAATTAACCATTAAAAATAATTTTGGAATTACTTTTTATTTCCAAATCATCAGAGAAAGGAAATGACCCCATAGCATACCATCTCAATAATCACAATAATTGTGAAATAATTAAATTCACTATTAAGATAAAGAGGCAATCACATTGGAGTTTTAAAATGTCCAGCTACATGCAGTTCACAAAACATATAATAATGAGACATGTACCTAAGATAAAATGACATAAAACAGGTGAAAATAAAGAAATGCAAAAAAATTATAACAAGTCATAATCTCTTTAAAATTAAATATAGCCGTATTAACATAAAGCAAATTAAACAAAAGAACTTTGCATCAAATGGAAAAGGAACAAAATTTCCTATTGACAAAATATGCAATCAGTTAAATTGTAGCATTTCAAACCTTTAATATCTAGTAAGTTAACTTCAAAAGAAAAAATACAAAAACATATAAAAACCAGAAGAAAATTACTTCCATAATCAGTGTGAAATTTAATATACCTTTCTCAAAAGTCTACATTTCAAATAAGTAGTAAAGATGAATATAAATCTACATTACAGCATGTGCATACATACACACACACACACCAACAGAGAATAAAATTAATAAACAGTTTAAAAGTTAACCATGTCTTGGACCACCCAAAAAGTCTCTAAAGCATAGAACACAAATAATTTTCTCTGAATGTACCTCAATACCATAAAGAGAGTAGATTAAACCTGTTTCATTAAGATTGGCATCAGATAGGGAAAAACCTAAATGATAAGGGAGCATGGAAATGGGCATTTAAGAAAATATTAGGAGAGATTATAAATTTGCATTGCCATTTTACAAAACAATTTGAGATTATCTATAAAAATTTTAAATGTGCACACCTTTTGACCCAACAATTGTACCTCTATAAAACCCTCTTATAAAAAACCTACATATAATCATAAAACAAATATACAACAGTACATAGTCCAACACTAATTATAACAGCAAAAAGAAATCAATAGTAAAATGGTCAAGTGATTTATAGTATACCCATTTCATAAAATGTCAAGCCCTGATATGTAAAGAAGCTCCAAGAGAAAGTGTTTTGCTTTTTTTTAAAAAAAAAAAACACATGTATTATTTAGATTTTGTTAAGATGCAAAATGAGTAGTAAGCAATGTGGAAGATTGCACAACAGTTTACATCTGGAAAGGGATATGATGAAGAACTTCACATTTTAGTTTACATGTCTCTGAGTATTTGAATCTCTTATGATTTGCACTGCTTGCTTAATTTTAAAAAAAAGATGAAAGAAAAGCAGTAATTGTTTTAAATGTCTTATTTATTTCCCAGAAAAAAACTGGGATTTTTCTGTTCCTAGCAGAAATTTGATAAACCCATCTGAGAATACAGAACAAGTATAAACTTTCAATCCATCCAATAAAATACTTGCTGTTTCCTTTGTTAAGGAACAGACAGATGAGGATGGTGGGAACATAAGGTTAAGAGAATAACTCTAAAACAGGCCCACTGTGCTTACCCCACATGCTTTCTTTTCCAAGAAGTAATTTACCTGCAGTCCAGCCTGGCTTAAGTGGACAGGATATGTCACATTGCTCAGCAACTACCTGTTAACTGCAGGAAATATGCAGACTCAAGATGATGTTGATGGGAGGAACCCAGACTTTTGTGATCAGATCCTGAAACTCTAGGAGACAGGATAGTTCCTCCTGGTTAAGAATCCAGTTAGGGGCTGGGGATGTGGCTCAAGCGGTAGCGCGCTCGCCTGGCATGTGTGCGGCCCGGGTTTAATCCTCAGTACCACATACAAACAAAGATGTTGTGTCCGCCTAAAACTAAAAAATAAATATTAAAAACTTCTCTCTCTCTCTCTCTCTCTCTCTCTCTCTCTATATATATATATATATATATATATATATATATATATATATATATATATAAAGAAAAGAATCCAGTTAGAACCAGTCAGCATGGCCCAAGGTGACCTAGAGTTGCCATAGCAATGGGTACTTGAAAGTCTGATGTCCTGCTGCTGTTAGTCAAAAGTCAAAAGGTGGTCCTGGGTGGGATTATCTGGAAACTTCTCTGGGATCCCAATAAAATTGGAGTGCAGGAGAAGCATGTGGTCCCTCTCCTCTCTAAGAGGACCCATTTTCTCCCTTGAGAGTGTCCCCTTTCCCTTTCCTATGCCTTCAATAAACTCATTCTTGTTACTCTAAGCAACATGTCTGAAATCTTGCTGACTTGATTACAAGAATCAGGGTTTGATGAGTAATCAGGGTTTGATGAGAGGGTCTTCGAGTTGCCTCAGTTTCTTGGAAGGCCCTCGCTCTGTAACACCTTCACTAGGAATGCTCTACCCTTGGCCATAGCTCACCATTTCACATCCTTCAGATTTTCCACTTAAATATCATTCTTTTTCCTGAGGAACTGTCCCTGACTTTTCAATATACAATGACAATGGCCTATACCCATCTAACACTTCACTGCTTCCTTATCTTGATTTATTTTTTTACTAGAATAACATACCACCCACTTCTTAGTATCCTTATCTTTATAAGGGGGATAACAGTACCTACTCGCAGGGCTGTTGCTAGCCTTAAGAGAACTGTAAGCTCAGGTGAGTTTAGATGAGTAATGGACATACAAAAAAAGCCTTATAAGCCTTGGACTTTTTGTTGGTGATTGTTTTGTTTATTATTTGCTTCCTCCCTTTTGAATGACAACCCCTGAGGCAAGGACCGTGTCTATTATTGTATCCTGAATGACTGGAAAATGCTTACCAGTAAGTATTCATGATTGTTGAAGCCTAATCTAGTACTGTAGTCTATATACAGACAGCTGAGATTACAAGAAAAGACCAATTACTTTCAGTAAAAGCAAGATTTCTGCATGTTAGCATGAATCATCTGTAATAATTCAATCTACTTTAAAAGCATATTTAGCAGCATGATTCCTAGAAATTTCAAGAAGGGAAGCAGTATAGTACCATTAAATTCATTAATTTTTTAACACCAACATGACAACAGAAGCTAAAACAGTGTGGAGTGGGAAACAAAAGCAAAACTCACTTTTCATCTCCACTTCTGAGGCAAGGCTGGTAGAGGACCTTGATAGCATTCCAGGCAGAACTGAAGCCTGCTTTTAATGTATCTTCCAAAAGGGGGAACTTTTTGATATGGTCGGAACTCCAAGATTCAATCACCACACTGTCTGAGTTTAAAAGCCAGAGCTAAAGGTGTGAAGAGAAAAATCCACGTATGAGGATATTGCTACCCTATTTGTATTTTAAGCCACTATTAAAAAAAAAAAAAAAAACTATTCAAAAAAAAATAGAGGGGAACCATGCACATAATTTCAAAATAAGGTAGGCTTTTCAAAGCATGATATTTAATAGTGCAACCAACATCATAAAGTTAAAAAAAGACAACTAATGAGGAGAAAATATTCAATATATAAATAAAAATGTAATTATCTATAATCTATAGATATGTAGCTTCTGGAAATCAGTAAGGGGCAAAAATAGCCCAATAGAAAAATAGGCAAAGAATAGTAACCAAATTAACAAGGAATGTAATAAATGAAAATTAAAACGTCAATAGCACTAATAATAAGGAAATGCAAAATTTCAATGCCACTATTTTTTACCTATGAGATTAGATAAAAAAAATATTGTGAAGAGATTGGTAACACCCATCTCAGAATGGGTTTGGAATGAGCATTCCCTATGTGCTAATGGAGGAGTGTTTGGGGATGCAGAGGTATGTGATTCACTGAGATACTTTCAGGAGAAGGGGAAAATATGAGGGAAAGACCTGCAAGCATGCAGAATGCAAGCTCGGCAGGAGTTGGGCTTCAGCCTGATCCCATGGGGAGATCCTGAGCTTGAATTATACCTACAAAATTGGCCCCAGCTTGAGGCCAAGGCCTCAGCTTTTTGTGGCCCAGATTCAAATCACTGACAGGCTGACCAGGGCAGGAATGGGTATGGGACAGTAAGAAAAGGAAACCTCCTCAGAAAGTCAACATCATTACCCAAGGCAAGTTTCTGGAAAAGGGAACATCTATGAACTACTGGCATCCAACACTGTCAGCGGCTGGGAATGGGTGTAGCAACCTAGTCAACCAGATCTGAGTGGGGCACCAAGAACATCCATTGTAAAAGAACAATAATAGTGCAATGTTTTACAAGGTGATGACCATCTGAGTTTATATCATACAAATCCAATGCTGTATTAGAGTAGAAAGATTCATTTCTAAAGAAGCACTAAAATGCATGTACAAAGATTTTTTTGTAGCATGTCTTTTATAATTGTACAATGGAACTCAGTCATTAAAGAGTAAGACCTACACTTACACTAACAAAAAATAATCCTTAATGATCTATTGTTATGAGAAGAAAGCATGTTACAAAAAAAATCTGATCATGTCATACTGTTTCACTTTCATAAACAAAAGTTGTATATGGATAGAAAAATATCAACGTTCACACATCAGACTATTAAGATAAATTACCTCTAGAAAGCACCATGTGATGGGGAGGAGAGGGGACAAATGGGGAAGCTAACATTTCTTTATGTTCTTCATGTTGTCTGAATGTGTTTCAAGAATGTATGATTTCCACAAAAAGGAAATTTTTAAAAATTTAAATGTCTATTAGAAAAATTTTAAAGTTCCTACTCCTGATGTTCAACTTAAAAATCTTACAAGAAAAGAAAACTAAACTTGTGTTCAGATTTTGACTATGAAGTTACAATTACATTGTTATTTATGTATTTATGATTTAATATCAACTGAAGTTGGAAAATATATTAGCCTGCCACAGAAGTTCTCTGGAAATAGAGAAGCACAGAGTTCCCAAAATGGATGGCCAGCAGCAAAACCATACATAACTATACCCCAGGCCAAGGCATTCTTGTTCTACCTTAAGCACCTAGAACAGTGCCTTTCAAATAAGAAGTGTTTCATGTATATTAACTGGTTGAATAAAACAGATGTACAGACAGAGGAGACTTGGTCCATGATGCTTTGGTTTTCAGAAAAATGCCCCAGATTCACTTCGGCAAAGCATTATTTTTAATAGAGGTAGTGTAATATTAGACCCTTGTGGTATACGTAAGGGATGAGTGCTAACCACAGAGCCTTTTCTCCCAAACTTGCCACTTTCTCAAACATCAAGATGTCAGAGGTAATTAAAAAATAACAGAAGCAATAAAACATATTTTAAAGTTAAGAGTATCAAATAGCCCAGTAAGGGGAAAAAAAAGTATCAAATAGAAAGAAAAAGAAATACAGACAGAATGGTGTTATACTGACCATTAAAAACAGACTGAAAACCCTTATTTTGTGTATGAGCTACTTACGGGCAGGAATTAGGTTTTCTTTCTTTCTGTATTCCTACAACCTAATACATGGAAGCACCCAATCATTTGTCATAAAGTTAAGGAAGGTTGACTTATGAATTAAGCTGATATTAAATATTCAATTATTGATCACTTAACTTCTAGACCTATGAACTAAGAAAAAATAAAAACAAAAGAGAAATTTTCTGAGATCTTGGATTACTAGGCTACAAAAAAAACTGGACAGAATGATTCCTCACCAAGATGTACACTTTGCCATCCTGATCTTGAATAGTGAATCTAAAAGTGCTTCTAGCAGAGGAGAGTTCCACCAGACACTGGGCAATAACACTCTGGACAAACTGAGACCTGTTTGAACAGAAATCAATTATTATTCAAAGTACAGTGACTCTCATAATAACTCTAGTAAGATAAGCCAAAATTACATATAAGGTACCTAAAAGGCAGAAACATCAGCATCCCCGACTTTTCTATCCACTGCCCCTTCCCTCACAATCTGTGGTAATGTGGATATTAGTGTATTTATGTTTGCTCCATTCTTCTTAAAATCTATTCTCCAATTAGTAATACAGTTGCCACCCAAAGCTACCGATTCCTCTCTATTGAATAAAAAAATACCATGTTAGTGATAGTAGATATTCCATTGATGATATACACATTAAATAGTGGATAGGTAGGTTACAAAAGAATGTGAGAAATTTCCTTCCAAATATTGTATAATCTGCATTTTCTTTTTTCATTTAGATCTCCTTAAAGTGACAGCTCTATGGTTCAGAAAATATTTTATAGAATGATAAAATACAAGTTTATGTTCAGGTTGCCATAATTTTTGGATATCATAGATATACTAAAGACTGTCTATGGTTAACTTTTGTTTGCAAACCAGAAAAGATTA